>NW_026919639.1:0-15939 GCF_032062105.1 Saccostrea cuccullata
GTTTAAGAGTAAGAAGTTTGCCATCCATGCCAAAAGTTAGTTATCCCAAACAGCCCACTTCGTTCTCTTGACGCCATGTTTATTTATCAATCTAAAAGTAGCGATGGCGTCACGTGATGGATTAATTTAATTAGAAGCATTACTTTCCTTGAAGAATTATAAATAATCATAATTTGATATCTTTATAACGCGTTCAATTTAAATGGTGTAATTTACAGTATTTTCGTAACTTTTATTATAATCAAAATATATAAATTTCCAACCGTATTTATACTGACCCAAGTTAGAGTGTGTATACCTTTAAAGTCAGCGCTCCTCGCAAAAGTCCAATACGGCAACCAAACAAAATAAATGGGTCGCTTATGGATTTAGGACCTTCATTCAGAGAGAAGAATAGTTTTGTGAATGAAAAAAATCTTATTGAACCCGAATTAATTGTGTTGGTTTTTTTTATTTATCGCTGATGCATTCTAAGTATACGTTGTCGTTAAAGAGGTTTGGGCACATATTTGAAGTTAGTTTTTTTTTAATATTTGGGTATAATATCATGCCATTTTAGCTAAAGCATTTCACACGGAAATATTGTTTAAAAAAACTTATTTTATCTGGAAAATATTGAAACTGCGCATTTTAGAATGCGTTTGATTAATACATCCTTGAACTTTCACAAATCAAACAATATATTTCTTGTTTATTCTTATAAAAAAAAAAGCATACTATGATATTGCATAGTTTTAATTTTTATCTGTGAACAAAATAACAGTGAAACTTGATAACATTATTAGTGTTGCACTGCAATTATAATTTTAAAAAGAAACTTGCTAATGTGGGACCATGGTAATTATTTAAAATTAACCAAAGAAGATGAGCGTATTTGGCGTGTGATCTGCAGGAATCATTTGTACGAAACATTCATGGTTTACATGGCCGTAGGCTCCCCCACCCCAGTAATATTTCCCATATATATACAATACCATAGAAAAGTTGACTACTACCGGTATATGCTTGTGCCCTCTCAATAAAAACGTTTGATGACCCTATTTTTTTTTTTTTTTTTTTTGCTTGTCAAGGAATTGTAGTAGTCGATAGTACCCCCCCCCCTTAAGCTGAAATTCTCCCCCAAACTGTAATTACTTTCTATGGACTTGGTTTAAATGTCTATTTATATATTAGTTGCCTGAACATAGCTGGTCAAATTTTATAAACACAGCCATTGGATTCATTAATATCTTGTCAGTTTGTAACATTTTTGACCATTTTTCTTAGTAGGTTCAATGGCATAGTAAGGCTTTACAAAGGAGTAAAGTAATAAATAAAAAAAACACTTATAAGACAGAAGGCAAGTTTAAGCAGAATAGAAGATTTGAATTGATTTCGCTCTCGGTGCAACTGGATCAAAATTTATCTGATTCAGAATTTTTATAAATCTGTACATGAAAATTAAACTGACAAACGAATTTATGGTTTGCATTAAAAAAAATAACACATCCGATGCGAGATTCGAACGTAGTTCTATTCACTTTCACGCTATTATTTTCATTCTCTTTATAGAGATCATTTTAAAAGTTTAATTTCAGATCAGTTAAGTGACCATATTCACTTTAATAGTGAATATCGTTTGCAAAAAAGAGTTGGAAAATCATGGGCTTTTCTATGAACAGTTTTTAAATAGGACTTTTTGACTGTGCTAAAATAATTTTTAAACATTTACACTTGTAATGACAAATTCTACAGCTCAACGCACGTTTAAAACATGTTTTTTCGCACAAATTAAAGTCACATTATTCTTGCAATAAAACTTAACAAAATCGAACTTCAGGACGAGACATACCTTAAATCTATTAAATATCTAATGTCAAAGGTGTACATTCTTATGAATCATTATCGTAAATTTCCAACGTCGATGTTTTAAAGGGGACATTATTTAAGGAATGACTCTTTTTGGCCAAATTTTTCGCGAAGCGGATTATAAAAAAGCGTAAACTGACCCAAACCAGGGGCCCGTTTCATCAAAGGTCGTACGCCCAGTCGTAGTGCTACGCCGGTGTAAAGTCAGGACTAGCACGAAGAGTTGCGTTTCATTAGAGAGCATATCGTTACGCCTGACTAAAAGGCCAAAATTCTATTTCTACTCATGGGTAGGCGTAAGTTCGGGCGTAAACTTTAAATTAACGAGGCCGAGTCTAATTATTTCTGCCCTAGGGATTTTGATAATTTTTTGATAATTAATTTTTACTGTTATATTTATTGTTTTCGGATTAAAAAATCGAATCTTTACCACCCCGATTTCTTAGTGGGCCATCTTAAATGTTGTCAAACTTTACTTTTGGAGCCTATGGGAATTTGTTGGAAAATCGCCAAATTATTAAATTTTTTCCATATTTTTTGTACTTCTGCCCTAGGGATTTCTTTTTCATTCAAGTTAATGAAAGTAAATGTAAAAAGTCACCAAATTGTGAAATTTCAAAAAAGTTCACCATCTCGATTGGTCTAGGTAGTAATTACTAGGTTTATTTTTTCGAAGCCAAATACCTCTAAAATTGCCATATTACGGTATAAAGACATATCTTTGTTGATGAATTATCTGTGCATACAATTTTTTTCCGCATAAATAGCAATTTTTAGTTTGCTAGTATGTTTCTTGAGAAGTTATATCATCAATTTTTAGTATAATATCCATGGACGTCTTGAACATACAAGCGAGTCATGCGTCATTCTTCGGGGTCATGCATTGCTTACAAAATCCGAAAATTGTGACGTTGTTACAGCCATTTCAACGTTCTTTTTCCAATAATTGTCGTAAAATCAATTTTCAGATCAGTAGGAGTTACAAATAATGTTAATTTTGTATTAAAATTAAAATAATTTTCAAAGGTGTACTGTCACACAAATGACTGCAAGAAATTAAAAAGCTGCGCAAATTGATGCGCACTCGAATTAGACTCGGCCTCGTTAAGTAATTTAACTAATTTTAGAACAAATATGCGAATTCTAAAGAAAATGTACGGTTCTAAGAAGTCTTTTAAAAATACAAACATTGTATTATTTAATTATACATACTATGAAGAGACGCGGGGGGGGGGGGTGTTACAACCACTTGGGGGCGTAGTTGATTGGAGTAATAACATACTTAAATCTTCTCAGAAGAAAAGACTGTCTTAATAGAAACTACTTCAATTTCCATTTCTTACGTTTTCACAAAGCATTCATACCCATTTGATTATTGTATTGTATGTATTATAAGGTATTGTAAATCGACTATACATATATAACTATATATTTATACCCCCGCCTGAAAAGCGGGAGAGTATATAGTAATCGGGATGTCCGTCCGTCTGTCTTTACGCTTTGGGGTGCCATTGTGTCTTATTTTACATTTTGGTCCGACTCATATTTTGGGTTTACCATAGCAAAACATGGACACTGCCATTATAGTCATATGGGAGGCGGGAGATCCATTAAAATCGTCTCTTTTGAAGAAAAAAAAATCGCAAAAATATATTTTTTTTTATAAAAAAATCGGTCTCAAAAACACAATGTAATTTTCTACATTTAAGTTAAAGAAAAAATAATTAACCTTAAAACCAGATAGGCCTAGGTTTTTTTTATCATGTTCGAAGAGTCCATTTTTATCTACTCCTCGCCCACAAGCGTGGATTTCGAAAGGATCGGAGAGAGGGTTCAGAACCTCCTGAATTTGTAGATTTATTATTTAACATTTAATGTACAGAGTTAGGGGCGAAGGTAATTATTCTTCTAGGTACATGTGTATCTGAGACAAGTAAAGTCCCTGACAATCAAAGACGAAACCCGCGGATAGGGGTCTCATAGACAATAAGAAATTTTTAGATTGGGAAAATATTATAATAATTACTTTTATTATATAGATGTAAGACGGTCATAATTACACAGTTAAGTTCAAGAAATAATTTATTCCAAAAAAATTTTTTTTTCTCAGACAAACATTGATGCAGAAGACATCTTTATTTTTCGTGATTTCGTCTAAAAGAGTAAATTTTACATACTATAACATAATCTTAGCGCATAAGAAGCACATGTAAGAGAGCATTATACATATTTTTGATTTCCTGCATAACTTAAATTCTAATGAAAAACAAAATAAAGACTAAGTGTAACTTCATTTCTAACAAGAGGCCACGCAAGCAGAAACTTTCTGTAAGAATACCTTTGTAGTCATTCTCTCTCTCTCTCTCTCTCTCTCTCTCTCTCTCTCTCTCTCTCTCTCTCTCTCTGCATACTTGTAAAACGGTACATTAAATTTAAGCTGCAGATAGTAGAGAATTTTTGTCTATAACTGACTGTACCTAGAGTCTGGTATTTCGAAATTATTTCATGAACCTTTGTGCCATTTTAATAGTCAATTAAAATTATAATGAATCATTTGACAAAAATTTAATAGACTTAGAAAGGATTGTCTTACACGTACCTTATAGAAGTAGACGTGTGAAATTTATTTCTGGACTCAAAATGTGTACCGGGGTACATATGTAAATTGCATTTTTTATACATTATTTTTGCTTTCAATTAAGTATACATATCTTATGAAAATAATGTTTTAAAATCGTATTCTGTCTCAAACTTATTAGTATTTTATCAGTAGAGTCAGTAATTATCGAATCATGTAATGATTATCAAAGACAAAGTCATTAACCTGTATCAATTTCGGGAAGAGGGGGGGGGGGGGGGGCTGTATATAATTAAAATTCCAAAATGAACAGTTTAGCATTTAATAAAATTCTGAAATACATGTACGTACGATCCTTTTTTAACTTTCAATTTATCAGACTTTTGTTATTGAAATGTTGTAAAAACCTAAAATCGATTTCTTATAAGGTACATGTCTCCTACATGACCCTATAAATCCATGCATGTTTCGATCAGTCAGTGCAAGTATTTATTATTCTATAATTTGTGTTATTCTATTCTTTTACGTGCTAGAATTATATACATGTTTGTACGCAGTGGACAATGTTTCTATTTTTTGCGCCTGCGCAATGCAGTGTTGTCAAGGACTTAGTCCTGCGACTAAGCGTATCGTTTACGACTAGACTTACGCCACTTGGTGAAACGCAAATTACGCCTGACTAAATTTTGGCGTAAGTCCCGGAAGTACACCTAAGTTAAGGCTGAAATCTACGACCTTTGTTGAAACGGGCCACAGGTTATTAAGAAATAATTTACGTTCCTTTTTGGTAATCAACCAATGAGAGACTAGAATACAAACAAAATTAAATTAAAAATAAATGTTATGACGTTATATCGATAAGATTTTACAATAGGTAAATAAATTACAAATTTAATCAAGCTACCTTTCCTTTATGCTATATTGCAGAAATTTCCAAACTGACCTTTTTCAGATGAGAATTTTTCTAGTACTTTGCACATACATGTATTCCAAATTCGTCTTGTTTTTGTCTGAATGGATCGCCGAAAAATGACAATGTTGTATGAAAAAAGACATGCCAAAAGACAGGATGATAAAGTATTGTTTATCTTTAAAAACAGTAAATTTTAACTATTGAAAAGAAAATTATTTTACATTTAAGGTCTGAAACTTTGAAAATTTTGCGGTTGGAAGTATCTTTCATAATGTCAGATTTCAGAAAGTAACCCTGAAAGAATATCAGCTTTTTAACTTTGAAAGCAGATGAACAGAAGAAAAATACTGTTATCATCTTGCGTTTTAGAGTTACATTAATGCACAGAACATAAAGAAATTACATTAGCTGCAACTTTTTGTATCTAAGCAAGGCAAAGGACTGTTAAAAAAGAACGGATACATGTATAAAGAAAACTGCATTTGACAAGAAACCATGAAAAACCATTTAGGAGCTGTCATAATTTATCACCCAAGAGCAAATTAAAATACTACCAATTATTAAGTGCAAATTATGTTCTAAGTTAGTGGTTTAAAATCAAATCTAATCAAATCAATTAGTTATTAATCACTTTTAAGTATGTTTTGTTGCCTCGTTACTCAATTTTAAACTAAAACAATGAGACGTTAATTTGTGCGAAAAAACACGTGAGTTTAAAAAGTGTGTTGAGCTGTATATTAAACGACACTCGTATATATAGCTACAATTGTTATGAATTCTATACTTATTGTACTCAATGGAAACTTAATGTGAACGTTGATAAGACAAAAGTCATGGTTTTCTCCAAAGGGGCAATGTTAAAGAGGAAATTTTATTACAATACCCAAAATATTGAAAATGTAAAAGAATTTAAATATCTAGGAATTGTATTATCAAGAACAGGTTCATACTGTAAAGCGAAGAAACATCTTTGTGAGCAAGCACAGAAAGCAATGTACGGGGTGATAAGAAAAATTAGACAATTTAATTTACCGATCGAATGTCAGCTTGACTTGTTTGATAAAGTAGTCACACCCATCTTACTCTACGGATGTGAAATATGGGGCTATGAAAATATGGAAATAATTGAACGTGTTCATTTAAAATTCTTAAAAACTATATTTAATTTGAAAAGTTCTACACCAAATTACATGATTTACGGAGAAACTGGAAGATTCCCTTTGTACATCAATGTTTTTACGAGAATGATTACTTACTGGTCAAAGATGTTTACATGTGCAGAAGATAAAATTGTCAATATTGTGTACAAGTATATGTATAACCAATTAAGTAACGATGGTATTAAATGTCAATGGATTGAATGTATTCAAAAAATTCTAAATAATTGTGGACTTTCATTTATATGGAATGAGCAAGGTGTTGTCAATGCTAAATGGCTAAGTGCTATTGTAAATCAGAATTTAAAAGACCAGTTCATTCAAAAATGGTCAAATGACATAAATAGTTCTTCCAAAGGCCAGATTTACAGAATTTTTAAAACCAATTTCGGATTTGAAAGCTACATTAAAAATTTACGCCCAAAACAAAGAAAGCTATTGATGAAAATGCGTACCTCAAATCATCATCTACCTGTCGAAACAGGGAGGTGGTGTGGCACCCCATTAAATGATAGAGTATGTTTAGTTTGTAACAATGGAAAGATAGGCGATGAATACCACTACATTTTAGAGTGTACAGCTTTTTCAGAGATAAGAAAAAAATTTTTACACAAAAGTTACTGCACCAGACCAAATGTTGTCAAGTTTTATGAACTCATGGCCAATTCAAATATACAATCTTTACAAAAACTATGTACATTTATTTCAAAACTATTTGAGACTGTCTGTCCTTCTTAGCTGTCCTCCTGGTATTTTCTTTTTGCATATACTTTATTATTACATGTACTATATGTACATCCTATCTACATGCAGTTGTAAAACATTTATTTACGTATATATATTTATATTAATTATTTATATGTGTGTATATTTATACTAATGTACCTCTGACGGCATTATAGACATTGTATATACTTTATGTTCCTCATGTACCATGCTGTATGGTTTGAGCGAATAAACTGATTCTGATTCTGATTCTGTTATTGCAATTGCTTTTTTCTGGTACACAGGGTTTCTGTATTAAAATCCTTTCTTTGTTTTAAGAATTTTCTTTGTAAATATAATGTTATGATATCATTAATTGATTAAGAATCTTTTATTTACTCTTGTAGGTTTGCTTCACTGGAATTCGCATTGTTAGCACGAAAATGCGTTATGTCTTTGGATGTTATGAAGAACGCGTAAGTTGCGTTTCACGTTTACTTACGAAATAACATTATAAGTCAAATAATTAGAAAATTGAATTTGAATGTTTTCAATTAATTTGTTTTAGTCTATAGTATAGAAAATTTCGTTAAAATTCTCAATAAATATGAAAAAGAAACTACAGCTGTATATCTTTGAAATTTACAAATTTGCATTATAAATTGAAGTGCTTAGAAAGACAATCCCATGTTAAAATGAACAAATTCAAAGTTACATCATAAGAGCTCGTTGAACTTCCTGAATTAAATCAGTCTGAGATTTATCGACAATTGATCTTTAAAAGGGGGTTATGTGGATTAAGAATCATAAACCATTAAACCCCCTGCTCACTCATGAAATGTTTCTTTAACATTTATGATTTTTAATCATAATGTATTTTATAAGTAAAATACAAACAATAACATAGCTTGCGTGGAAGTGGACAGAAAAGACACTTCAACTTGACAAACTTATAAAGGAATGATATAATTTACGTCATTACGAGTAATCTCTCTGTTCAGAGTATAAATGAACCTTAAGTAATTAAGACAAATTAAGATATTAGCATCTAACTATTCTGAATGTTTTTTAATATATTCATACATGGTATAATCCAGGATTTGATTTGGAATTTTCTCATCTTTATTCTTTAACAATAATTTTGTTTTGAAAACAGTTTTAATCTTTTCAAAAAATGACAGGATAACAATATATACCTTTCTCTACATTCAATGATAAACGGCAATCCAAAAAATATTGTTTATTTAAACAAAACAATCAGTCGATACTGGTAGATGGTTTAACATCCTTAGAGAAAACAGAATTTGTAAACTATGTAATAGCAATGACATTGGTGATGAATTTCATTACTTATTTAAATGCACTGATGTGTCTATAAAGAACTCAAGAGTCATGTGTTTGTCAAAATATTTTTATTTGAATCCAAATATTTTGAAATTTGAAATGCTTTTTAATGTAACCAATACTAATCAACTCTGCAAGATTTTTAAATTGTTAGATATTATTATGGTCCAAGTAATACTAGCTTACAAGCGTGATACTGTTTTTGTTTATAAATTATGTTAAACAAGTGACAAGTTATTGATTTAACTGTTTAAAAAATTGAACTAGTATATAATTAACACCTCTAAACTATTGATTATGATTGAAAAAAACTTACCAATTCAGTTTTGTTCACGGTCGTGAAAACTGCATGCCATACATTGTGTTCAATCATTGCAAGTTTTTGTAATTTCTTCTCGTTATTAAGCTTGCAACTGATCTACAAAATTTATTTTCCTACTTTAAATAAAATAAAGATGTCACAAACTGAGTTGTTTTATCTCTCTTTTTAGGAGTGTTATGCAATGTTAGCCAATGAAATAAACATAATATACTACAGTAAAACTCGGTTATAACGAAGTCACTGGGACCTGTGAAATTACTTCGCTATATCCGTAATTCGTTATAACCGTATAAGAAATTCATTAAATTTATATAACTGGGGATCCAAGACGACTTCGCTAAATCCGTAAATTCGCAATATCCGTGTTCGTACTAACCGAGTTTTGCTGTACAACGACCTGGTAGAGTTATTCACGGTGATCAAGGCATGCCAATCTGTGATGCTTGTTGTAAAGGAAACAAATGTAACCTCGCAGACTGTTTCCAACTCAGAGCAAGTAAGGACCAATTTTTTTAATCTTTTGATAACAAACGTTCAAATATTTTTTTATAATCTCTTGAGAAGTGCTGTCATACATTATATAAATGTCAGACATCAGTAGGATCATAACATTGCTCCTGGGATGACTCTGAATAACTTATATAAGTCTGTGGGTGGTGGTAATATTCGACAAAGAAAGCATATTTTATATCATAACAATATTTTGTCCTCGGGAATATCACTACATTCTTATTACATGTAAAAAGTGATACTTTTCTTTGATATATAGTTCTTAGAAATTCTCTGCAAAACAAAAAAGTTCCATTTTTTATCAAATCAAAAAATGTATTCTCAATCAAAAGTAATCTTACTTAGTATTTTGTTTTATAATATTATTTATACTTTTATTCTATTATCCTTTATTTCTATATTTATTTCTTTTTCCCTAATAAATCATGATTTCATTTTAACAGATATGAACATCTCGGACTTCAGCAATGGAACAATTACAGGTTAAAGGGAGAGAAAAAATCTTCAGTACTATATAATAAATAAAACTATCACCTGTCGTTGTGTGTTTCATCATAGCTGTATTACATGTACATTACATCTGTTACATATCATTCTGCTGTTTGTAGTGGTAAAGATGATAAGTAAAGGTATGACCAATTAAGTTTTTATTTTATTCAATGCACTTGATTTACATGTTTTATTATGATTAAAATGTATCTTTTAATACATGAATTAATATTAAGGTCAACCAAATGTCTTAAGATATTTTCCACATTTGGTAATTAATCGCCATTAAGCCTTGAGCAAGAATTTGAATGAGGAGTTTTATAAAATTCCAAACATGAAGTTCTCTTGCACTAAAGACTATGTATGAAAAATACAAAAAAAAAAGGGTTGGCATGTTGATTACGTACGATGCAGACTTTGTAAAAGAATTTATCATTATTATAAAAGTATGTATGTACGATGTATGAGTCTTTTTTCATCACAATTTCTTCAATCTCATCGCCCGTGTGGCGCAGTGGTTAGAGCGTCTGTTCTATCTAGAGTGGCAAAGTAAGAAGTTGATCAATTAACAATCAATCAATCAAATCAATCAATCAGTTTCTTCAATCTCCATTCGAAAATGAGAATGAGGACGTCCACTTTTTGACTGACTTTATACATACAAATAATCAGTGCATGTTTGTCTTTTGTTCTCCTTTTAACAGTAGTTGTATATTTGCATAAGAAATGTTGTGTTCAAAGAAAATTATTGGACAAACATGCGCTAACGGGTTCAAAGAGAAAATAAACTGTTTATTCTTAATCTCGCTCTCTCTGTTGTAACCAAGGGCTATGACACGTTGAATATTAAAATTCACCAGATAATATCTTTCGACAAGTAAATATGTGAATACTAAATTCTGTCACGCGACTTACTAGTAGTATGTTTTGTGCTAACTAGGACATTGTGCGATATAGCACGTTAATAGTCATGCTACCATCGATTTAAAGTATCCTTTACTAACATAGATAGGCTCATACGTTTTGAAACTTTGTAAATAATGTACTTGTACCATAAAGAATGAAATAGCGGATGATAAATAGTGATCTCCTTTGCTTTTAAATCATGTAATTGTTATTCGTCAAGTCTAATTTTAGATCTATTCTTACGGTTTTCATTGTCTCATACCTACATAATGTTCAATCAAGGGTAGGTAAGTGTCAATTCTCTGTTTTTGGAAAACTTTAGGGACGAAAACATGAAATAAATTATTGCAGTATGGGTAATTTTAAGATTTCAATCGGACGCTTAATTGGCAGACTTCTGTAGTTAAAGTATAGAAGAGAAATTGCTCTTTATTGTATGTAATACATGAACATAATGTACATGTACTTCAAAAATGCAAATTTTTATTACAAGGAAAGTGTTATCTTAATTTGTGCCCGAACAAATGACATTTGAAAGTGCACGGAGCTGTGTTAATACACTTAATATTTTATTTTATAAAAGTGGAACTACAAAATTTTATTCTATTCTTTTCATGTGTTTGCCTCCAACAAAATAACTTTTGCGAAAATTATTCTACACAGAGGTACTTAATTTGAAGTTGATATTAACAAGATGATGGAAGTCCCCTTTATGCATGTATATCCATATCTTCCAAATAACTGTTTCATTATATTATTAACTATTGTTAGCGAATATAAACCAGAATTTGGTCGTACTTATGGTGTTTTATTAGAATTGTATGGCCTCTGTTTCTAGAGATGTTTTATACTGTCTTCACTTATTTGTGTTGTGTACAGATATCTGTGCGATTGAGCAATGCTCGTTGTAATCACATTTTGTTTTATAATGCTTCTCTATAAGTTGAACTGTTTACTGTTATTAGGCAGAATTTGAGACCGAATTATTCAAAAACTTTCATATGAGATTAAGAAAAATACATATGTGCCCTTCATCTCGACATTCTGATATTTCACACCATTTAATCAATTCGTAATTTCTTCCGTTCATATGCCAACTCGTTACATTCCAGTGAATTCAAAAAGACAACAAAACAGTCTGCCTCGTACAGTTTATATTTTCATGTTTATCTACTAAAGACGATGAGGGATAGCTAAACACTAATTTGTATTTATGTACAATTGCCAATGCCAATTTATTTTGACATAATAACCAATTTATGGAACTTCTCGTTCTACGAGATCACTTTCATGAGCGTCAACTTTCCCGTTTAAATAAAGTTATATCATCTTTACGAATTTTACCGTTTTTTATTCAAGAGCATACTTAAATACAATGGACTTGAAAAAGTCAGGCAGTCTACAGACATCTAAGTTGATGTTAAAGGGATTTTATCAACCTTGTAAAAAGTCAATATATCGTTAATTATATAGTCGTTATGATAATACTCTTATCAAAAAATCATAATTAAGGCTGTGTTTTTGCTGACGCGTTTCATTTCAATTTTAAGGCCATTGTAACAGTTATTCGCATAAGATAAATATTCAAACTTGAACTCTGCTGACATTTGATGTCAATTGCATAATAATACAGTGTCTTAAATTTGTAACGAAAGATAAGCATTGGTCTTAAAATCAAATGTTAGGAAATATGATGACGAGTAAGTATTGATAAATTACAGAAATCAGTTTCGTTTTCTGGCCTGATTATTTAGGTGAATTTATTAACCAAAGAATTCGTAACTAAAAAAGATGAGTTTTCAGTTTAGGACAGTTAAGATAGAATTGATTATAAGTTAAATTATTCAACATTTAGGATCGTTTCATGTAAGGGTCATAAACCCTCTGCTCATGCATATAAAGTGTTGCTTGAACCTTAATAATTTTCCAAAAGAAATGTATTTTATGAGTAGAATACAAACAATTATAGCATAGCTTGCGGGGCAAAATTGGACAAAAAAAGATACATAAACTTAGCAAATCTATAAATGAATAATAGACATTTATGTCATTTAGAGTTATCTCTCTTATCAGGGTATCAATGAACCTTAAGTTGAAAGCTGCATACAGATTCCATTTTTGATATTAAAAAACATATATGTTTCTTAAACAATTTACGGGTCTAAAAAAATCAATTTTTTAAAAGATGTAATCAAATTTTTAAGAAATCACAAAATGATTTTAAACAAAAAAAAAAATCTTTGGCAATGCTGAATGAATTAAATCCTTTTATGCTTTAATAAAATTCAACTAGAATGGGAAGAGCAAGACTTACAGATTGTCTTTGCAACCAGCTTAGTGAATTCCAACAAACGGTGATTTTTCAAGAGGGCCAACCACTATTTTAACACTTGCTTTGAGAATTACTAGTTTAAAGGACCTAGTGACAATAGTCAAAGCTTCAACACCCTAGGCAGGTTGTCTTTATAATTCAGTATTCATTTGATAGCATTAAAATAGAATTTGAGTTTATGGTCAACATTCTAAGATACAATTCTCAAATAGTTTTGAAAATTAATCGAATCAAAATAACAACAGAAGGAAAAAAAAGGCATGTAAATTGTGGTGTCCCTAAGTTCTGTAATTATCTTTTATTTTTACGAATGCATACAAGCTATTCGTAAAATCAAATACTGTGTTCAATAACACACCCTTGTACACTGATATACAATCACTGGTATTATAAAGTTCAATGTATTCATACGCAGTTTGTTTGTAATTTATAAAGACTAGTTAGGCCAAAAAAATATGTGTGTTTCCGGTAACATGTCCCTCAAAATTAGGGTAGGTAGGTAGGCAATTACTTTTTTTTACTTTTACTTTTTATTTTAACTGAGCATTATATTTGACTGTTTTTAGGTAAACTGTATATAATATTAAATATTAACAAGTAATATTTTGTTTTCTAGAAGTAGATAGCAGAACCAATTGCAAGAAATTGATTTACAGAAAAAGACATTTGAATTTTAATCACAATTTAGTAATGAAATTTGTCACATTTAACAAAAAAGGTAAAATAAAGAATTCAAGATTGTTTTTCAGGCCTACTTCTACCTCGACCTCATTATCATTAAATGTAAAGACATAGTTAATATCCATTTCTTTCACGGACAATAATGTCAGAGTTAAACCGCCGACGTTGAATGTAATGCCAATCGACATTATATCCTTAAAACTACGAACGTCGATCCTTTGTTAGCTTCAAAATTATGACTATCTCCATATAAATTTCCCACAGTTCAGTACCAAGGAAAGTTATATATTGCAGTAATTTCGTATAAGTCCGGACATTTCTTGGGCTTAAACCCAATGACAACATATGGTGGACTTGGAGTTGAGTGATGCACATATAAAATAAGTGATGCAATACATCTGGGGCCACAATTTGACACACTAGCAATATCCATGGAGTGTTTGCCTAGTGGCTGCCCCTTACAGCGTTTTAAATGAATTGGAGTGCATTTTAAAACTGAACTAATCATGCTAATAGGGGTCAAAATATTTCTTTTATGCTATGTATTATAAATCATTGTATTCGTAATAAATTAAATTTTTCTCATCTATTTACAGAATTTTTATTGTAATTTTCTATAAATGAATAATTCAGGTGAAGACAGGTGCATGTAAATCGCAAAATAAATATTTTAAACAAATATGCCAAAATTGTCTTTAAAAACTATGAAATTTATGTGTGATGATATAATTAATGGTTCAATTATTATTTATTATCCATTTTATAAGTTTGATTCCTCAGAAAGCAATAATTGTAGTGATACTACAATGTCAATCTCGCCAACAAATTTTCAAACTTGCGTGATAAAACTTGATTTCTAAACGTTTTTGAATATTTTAATGATCAAATTCTATTAAAATAATTATTTTCTACACCTTTACATTTATAAATATGTGTAAAATGGAAGGCATCTTCTGAATTTGTGAGAAACAGGTAACGAAATCGGCACTGCGCGGTCCCGAACTTCACAAAGTTTTCGTATCTTATATTGAAGTATATTACACGTATAGATCATTATAATTTTCAAACCTTTCAAGAAATATGTAGTTGATAGCTTGAATTTCATGTAATGCTTTACTGGATGGGAAAATATTGCGTATTGACTGAGTTATATGCTCAAAAAACATCGTAAGTAACAGTCCACCATTTTAAATTTTGGTGGGACTTTCCGAGATTCTATGCTTTTTTTCACACAAGTAAATCGTGATTTCCAACTGTAGTATGATGCAATCATCTATTGATAACCTGCAGGTGGCCACCTGTGCTCTGATAATTTGTAAACAAGCGGTAATTTCAAGTCAAATCAACAATGAAAATATACACATGTGTCAACATGTGGTCAAAGGTCTCATTAAAGGTTGGAGGCTAGGCGTTAAAGTCGTCATTAAAGGGTAAGGGAGGGAACGATCTAAGGGGAAAAGAGCTATTATCTACGCATGTATAATCTTAAAATGCTTGAAAAGACGTTTTTGTATAATTTATCTGTTACAAGTGCCTTTTTAACTGCGCGCGTTTTGAAGACTGTAGTTTTAGAACAAATTACGGTACGTAATCCGGATTTGCAATAAAAAGTGCTAGGGTCGGCGCGTAAAATTAGGGTCGGTCGGGTTACCGGAAACACAGGTTTTTTTTTTTTGGCCTTATTTAATGTTTCATACCGTTTTTTATAGCCGATATTAATTCTAGTAATATTAAGAATCTTTTCTTAGATGCTAACGTTTACCTTGTTATAATTAATTTTATTCAATATTTCAAGTACTTGCCACTTGCACGTTTTTCATCCTTTATGGTAAGTTTTTTATATATAAAAATGTTCTTTGATAGAAGTCTCTGCATTTGAAATCTTAAAACATGATGAGAAATGGCATATGTTTTGACCAATATTCTATTTTAATCAACAGGTTTTATTCATGCGGGGCCAACTTGCATGCATTGTAACGGAGCCGGAGACATTGAAAATTGTTTTTTAAATACTGTCAGATGCGGGGACCTTGAGGTGAATAGATTTTCTTCTCTACAAAAAAAAAAATTTAAGTTGGTGATAGCTATTGAAGGTGTACAACTAAGCTAAAATCTGTACTTGTTTTATTATGACTAAAATAAAAATTTGTTTGT
>NW_026919640.1:0-15825 GCF_032062105.1 Saccostrea cuccullata
CAACCCATCAAATCCTTAATGGGGACGTTTAGCGAAAAATCAAAGGTTGCATATTGTTTAGAACATTATTTTGAACATCTTTTGTTCGATATTATTAATCAAAATGTTTCTAATTTTCAAGATATAAACCGTAAAAGATTTAGGTTTTTTTTAACCCTCTGTGGCTCATAATAATGTAACATACGACATAAAAATCATAATATATAGTTGTAGATGGTTGACATAAATATCTTTGCTTCCGTAATATATCACAATATATTAACTGAGAAAGAGTTATTGATTGAAGACTTTTGACCCTTCTCAGCCCATAATTTGAGTACTCAGATCCTTTTTCTTGATTTTACTGTACCGTGGGGATCCGGGTTAGAATAGGTCCTCAATATCTCCTTGTTTGTCGTAAAAGGCGACTAATTGGGGTGGTCCTTCGGATGAGACCGTATAAATCGAGGCCCCGAGTCACAGCAGGTGTGGCACGATAAAGGTTCCTCCCTGCTCAAACGCCGGAAGTGCCGAGCATAGGCCTAAATTTGCAGCCTATATGATATGACGTCATAGTAAGCTATAATACGTGAAGTTTAGAGATAAGAATTTTTTTAAAGTCGACATAAAGCGTAAAAAAAATTAGCATTCTAGCACCTTTTAGCCAATAAATAAGTAACGTACGACATAAAAATCATAATATATAGTTGTAGATTGTTGAGATACACATTTTTGCTTCAGTAATGTATAGCAAAATAATGACTGCTAAGGAGTTATAGATTGAGGATTTTTGGCCTCTTTCTGCCTTTATTGTGATGAGTCAGCACTTTTTTATTGATATTATATTAAAGATCTTGTCATTTTGCACAAATGAGGTTTAGTATGTTTTACGAAATATTTATACTTTAAAATATATTATGCAAAATTTTCAAAAAAAAAAAAAAAAAAAAAACCTCTCATGATTCGTAAGCTAAATTTCGATCCCTACCGAGATTCCATACTAGGCACTTCCGGAATTTATCCCGACAAAGGTGCAACATGGCATCATGTCCTCTATCTTCCCTGAAAATTTTATCTTTCTAGCTTTAACCGTTTTGAGTTCCATCACAGACAAAGAGGTCAGCTAAATTTCGATCAAATGGCGATAACTCCTGACCGGAAGTGATTTTTTTTAAATCGAGTTGCCGGTAAAAACTTCAGATAAAAACACATAGACTCTGAAGATTTGAACTAAATCGATCGAGCCATCTCCGAGAAATCCTCTGCACAATATCGGTATGGAAAAAATAGAAAAAAATAATAATAAAGTGAAAAAGAAACTTAAGAATAATAGAAAGGTCTTCCGCTGAGGACGAAAGACCCTGATAATATAGGGGGAAAAGAATCCGAAGAATAATAGAATACTAGTAGTCTTCCGCTGAAGACGAAAGACCCTAATAAGAATAATTAATAATGCTTTATTCAAAGAAGGTAACCTGATTAGTGCAAGCACTATTCTTCGCCAGGGCCTTCTGTCAACTAACAATATAAAGATACATGGTTGTACACATACAAACATATTAAAAATATATACCTAAATATACAAATACAAAAAAAAAAAAAAAAAAAAAAAAAAAATGAATCACAAATTATTTTGACATTGTTTTACATAATATTTTACTTGTCTCTTGAAAGAATTAAGAGTTGGTGACATTTTTATTGCACCGGTAAAGCATTCTACAAAATGGCACCAGAGTACAGGAAGGGATTTTCAAAAAGTTTACATTTATGAATTGGCACACACAATTCAATACTGGATTCAGATCGAAGAATATATTGGTTATTAATTTGAAATTGAAACATTTCATGTTAATAAGTAGGACAAGAATCAAAGAGGGATTTATATAACAATACATATTCATTTACAGTTAGCTGTTCATAAACAGTAAGCCATGCAATCAAGTTCATAAAAAGGGGGTCTTGAGGGTGCATCGGGGGGGGGGGTCTAAAATATACCTTGAGGACGTTTTTAAAGATTATGAACTCTGTCAAGATTTGATCTGGACGTATTTCCTTAAATTGTTAGGCAGTAATCAATTGTAGGCATGATGTATGCATTGTAAAACAACTTGCGTGTTTGAAGAGGAAGATACTTTTGAATTCAGAATTAGTGAAGCTTTTGTCAAACAATCTACAATATTAAAATATTAAACGTCTTTCCAAGATATTTTCTTAATTCTAACTACAGCATATTTAAATATTTTGTAAAGATGCGTATGATAATTTTTTTCTTGACATGAATATTTTCAGGTCAAAATTTTCAAAAAGGTTCATAAAAACACTGTACCTGTGCACCTTGGGTCACCCCACTTATCCTGACAACCATTTGGGCATATTCCACTTGTTTTGTTACAAAGTGTACCAGTTTTACAATAGCTACAATTCTGTGTACAGTCTGGTCCATAATAGCCGTCTTTGCATTCTAACAAAATTTTAAACATGTTATAAGACTATATATTGAACATCCCTTTATGGACAGATGATACAAGCAATCTTTTGTAATAAAAATTGAAAATGACAACTGGAATCATGTTTTAATAAGAATCACCGCGTAGTTTATTCAATTTTTTATTCAAAGTTTTACAGCAATGCCTTTCAAAATGAAAAATAGTTTGATAGATTAATAGGGATGTTTTAGAAAGGTAGAATTTCGAACATCATAGGAGGTTCAAAATTTCGTAATATTAAAAAAATGTAACATTTGCGTCATTTGCATCAAAAATAAACCCAGAAATATAGACAAATCTAGGAATCCATTTTTGTTTGTTTATCTGTCCTTCATATAATAATTAACCTGGTGTAAATGAAGAACAGACAAGAGGCGAACTCAGGATCGGAGGTCTAAATCATGAATGTACTACACGCCACGTCCGACCATTATCTATTTAAATGAGCATTTCTAATGATTGCGTGAGGAATGTATATCAAATAAATTAAACATATGTGAAATAAATTTGATATCCGAAATTCTGAGCTGTACAATGCGGGGTAAGTAAAGGAAGAAGCTTACTAAAATTATGAAATTTGATAAGGGGGTTATCTCAATATCTTGGCGATTTCTCTTCAACAGGAGTAAAAAGCATCCAAAATTAATTTGTATTTGTGTCTCTCTTTATTTTGTGGTAGATAGCATTAATCATGATATTAAGATAGGATTCTGTTACCTGAACAATACGGTGATTCAATGACATTGTCCCTGCATCCATAGATACAGGAACCATTAAAAGCATCGCAAACTGTATCACGACATTTAGGGTTACAGAGATTGCAGTTTTCTCCATAATGTTTAGATGGACAACCTAATACAAAAAGAAATTGAAAAACAGATACTGATTAAAATTTCTAACTCATTTAATAAACTCTTTATATAAACTTCTATTCTTCTATAGATATGTAAAGACATTCTTTACCAAGGAGTCCTTTAAGTATATTTCAAAATCATTGTTTCACATACCCATCACTTTTACTTCGCAGATTTCAATTGTTGCAAATGATGGTTCATAACCCGCACACAGTGTATTGATTGGTGTGGCCTTTGAATTATACAAAGCTATCCCCTGAATCTCTTTATTAATAGTTACAGTTGTCACACGGACAGGACAGGTAGAAATATCGTGTGTGAATAGTTTATGTTGAGATGGATCAGCTGGAGGAACATATGACGAGTCGTTGAATACAAAGACAGAAAAACCCACATGTCGATTCACAGCTGAATAAAGTAAAATTATTTTTGAATGTTCAAATGATAATCTTAGAGTTACAATTTCTTTTTTCATATAAAATTATTGTTCATATAAAAAGATTATGTTTCTGCCTGTCAACTTAAAATCCTCATATATTATTTTGTTAACGTATTTCAATTTCATGTAAATATCCCGTGTGGAACCCCTTCGTTTTTAGACATGTTTTCACTGTAAAAAAAAACCCTTTACTGAACCTCAATTCACTGGACCTAAAAATCCGCCTGTTCGTGAAAGTGAGTTTTGGACACGGCAGTCCAGAGAGGAGGACGTTTTACCACTCTCACACGATTATGTTTTGTAGGCAGCATTCTGATTTATATCAAGTACCAATATTACTTGCAGAGTTACCGTTCTCTGTATTTCTTTTGTAATGGTCCAGCTTTTCTGAGGTAAGGTTAACTTTATGTTTATAATTCTATTTTATCTTAGTCATTTTCTTGTATCGTTCATTTGTCCTAAAACATCCAGTCACAGCATTTCTCATCGAATTTTAAGCATATATGTTTTGTTTTATTTAATAACTATTTATAGCAACACGTATTTGAATATTTCAAAGTATGGTATACAATTTCCCTCATAATAGTTTGTCCATAAGGTAGCAATTTGCGATATTGCATTTGTGTACGAGTTGAATGTATTATATAACAACTCGAGTGTGTAATTAAGTCTTGTCTTAGACGTGTGCATTATCTGTAAATCTGATAATTAGTGTAATGTGAATTTATGTAAAGCCACAAGAGCTTAATGTCAGTAACTTTTGTATGTGTATATTTGGAGCAGGTTCCAACCAGCCCTAGTTTAAAGTTTATGTATAGACTGTGTAGAGAGGCCACCCAGTACCTAAAGTCCGCCCATGGTGTGTTGTAGGCCACCCTGGAACCTATTGTCCATGCCTTAGTTTGTGATGTTGTAAAGCCAGCGGCGAGACAGGAATTTGGACAAACAACAACAAAGGATTTTGACTATTTGTATATTTAGTATACTAAATTTGTAAATTATCTATAAAAAAGTATTTGAGTTGTCTTTCAACTAATTAAGAAACAGATCCGCTCGACATTCTGTGACACTGCCAAAAAGGAAAATTATTTTCAAGGGCAATGTTGAAAACAAAACTATCCAACAAACTGTTTTTAAAGTCATCAAAAATTTCAGTTTTCACAAAGCATTCCATAGTTTGACTTTACAGCTAACTGAACTGTTATGCAAATTACATCTAATGTTCTCGTAATAGATTGATTGATTTATTGTTTATTGTTTAACGTCCCTCTCGAGAATTTTTCTCTCATATGGAGACGCCACCATTTGCAGGTGGAGGGCTACAAATTTTGTCCTATACTCGGCAATTGCTAAAGGAAAGTTGATCAAGATGTTAAAAAAGAAATTATAGTGAAAAAAATTTACACCTGAAAGGGGAGGGCAACATTTCTATCTCTAACTCCTTTACGATTGTTTTTGTGTTTTTTTTTGAAATTAAGGTTTATTGATCCTCTGATATGAGAAATAACTGTAAATTACATAAATGTCTTCTATTCTTTCATAGAATTGCCAAGTTGAAATGTCTTTTTTGTCTAACTTTCCCCCGCGCTATGCTATACATGTCATTGCTTATATTTTACTTATTAAATACATTTATTTTGGGAAATCATTAAGGTTCAAGCAATATTTTAAATGACTGAACAGGGGTTTATGAACCTAAAGTTCATCTCACCGTCTGAATCTATATAAGTATTATAAGTATTATAATTCAGTCGTATATCATATATTAAGAATTGGGAAGAGTGCTAAATCGGTGATATATTTTTACTGTTATAATTGACACCATAAACGCCCCCAGACATTGCTCAAACAAACTAATAACACAATTGTAATTATATCCCTTATTGGGAAGTTCCTTATAAAATTTAAAAATTCCTATCCCATATCTTAGGGGTTTGGAACTAATTGAATAGCATGTTAACATTATTTATTTGGAAAAAAAATCGTTTAACAAATTGCATAATAAACAGTAGTTTCCCTTCTAAAAATTATTAATTTCTTGCCCAACCTCCCGGTCAGGGGTTCTTTAAAAAACTACTTTTAATAGGTGAAAACATGTTTGTCTGAAACACGCAGTGAAATCAATGGCAATAAATAGAAAATAAATACCTTATAAACATGGTGGCATCTGTATACAAGAGTATTTAGAATAGTGTTTAGAGAGTAAATGTAGTTTATGTAATAAATGATTTTATACTGACGATTGTATATACATGTATTTTATTTTATAACCCTTGGGGAGCCTCTATTTTTTAACCAAAGCTAATTAATAATGCCCATATGTTACCTCTTAGCTATACTGAATTTTGATTGGCTGAAAGATAGCATCCTCTCTTTATGTAACTTAAGCCTGATAGAAGCGCAGCATCGCAACGCATTTTTTTGTCACAATTTTTTTTATTTCTTTTTTTTCACGTGACAGAACTAAGGCCGGTCATGTTTTTCTGAACTCCCGCTTTGGACAGAAAAAAGGTAAAATATCTTCCAATATGTATATTAAATGGGAACGTAAAGTGTGTATTTCATGGAGTAAGTAGTGAAGATAGTTGAATTCTGTTTTTGCGAAGCTTAAAATTTGCAAAACTTTGATATTCGGATACTCTTACAAACATGAATAGAAACAAGAGCCGCACTGAGCAGAAATCACTCCTAGAGGGACTTACTCTCTCTGTACTTAGCATTACAGGTAACCCATTCACACCTGAGTTGGTCAGTGCTGTGCATTCGCTCCCTACTCGAGGACATACCGGCTTCGCTCAGCACAATCAGAAATCTTAGCGAGGAAATAAACGAGATCAAGCAAGACTTGTGGGAACAAAATGGGTTCGATCCCAGAATCAAACTGATAGCACAGCAACAAGCAGATGGGGACGATGAGCTTTAGTAACTGAGACAAGAGAAAAGGTCCTTAAAAGAAGATGTCAACATGCTAAAATGTATCGCGATTAATCTAGAGAGAACAGTAATAAAAAATCAAAATGAAATAATCGATCTCAAATTGAGATCTATGATACAAAATATTTTGATTCATAATTTCCCTGAAGAAGATGGCAAGGATCTTTTTGTCAAAATCCCAGAACTTATCAAGACGCATTTCAAAGTAGAATCATCGTTTGCGAATATTCACATAAAAGGTCCAAAAATTCAAGGAAAGGCAAGAACCACCACGGGGAGACTCAACAAATTTACGGATAAGGACTTACAGGCTCAGAGTGATATCAGAAATCAACGTGCAGAACAAGCAGAGGAAACTGACCAGAATTCTTTCGAGCAATAAATTTCAACTTTCTTCATTACTCCACAAACTCCAATCGAAATATCAGAAAACAGAAAGAAACTATTAGAGTTGAACAGTAGATACTGGTAAGCTAACGTCAAGACACGAATTGTCGGAGAGAAACTCGTATTCCCAAATGGAAGTGTACATACAGTTCCCGCATCGTTATTCTTGACAATTCTATCGTGTTCTATCGTGCGTGTATCCTATGTGCGTGTATCCTATCGTATCCTATCGTATCGAGTTTTCCGTTTATCAGGTTTTGCGTTTTCTATCGTGTTTTCCGTTTATCGTGTTTTGCGTTTATCGTGTACATCGTTTATCAGGTTCTATCGTGTATCGTGTTTTGCGTTTATCGTGTATATTCAGAAACCCTCGCTTTTTATCTTTACTATACAAAGAAACTACTGAGCTATTCCGAGTTTCTTTTTCGTTTTGTTAATAAAAATAAGATTAATTCAACCGAAAAAGAGAAAATAAAGTTTTATCCCTTTCTTTTTCATCAATATAGAAATATTAAAGCGTAGAAGGAAAAAAAATAGCGTATGTATTGAATGATTAATAAATAATAAAATAAATAAATAAAATTATTATATTATGGTAAAGCAGAGAGTTATTGTCAAAATTTAAACAGTAACTCTATTTTGCGGAAATGAATTTATAAGTAGATCGATCACCTGGTCTATTTTTTTTTAAATAATTTATCGAATTGTATGATTTATTTTGTCAAAATTAAATACTATTAATATGATTTTCTTAAATGAATCAGAGTTACCGGAGAAAGATTTTTGGTTAGCTACGATGTTCGCATACACAAAAAAACAAATAAATAAAGATTAAGCAGGATATTGATATGTATCTTTTTTCATGCAATATTCTGTTTATCGTCTGATAACGTTAGGAATATGTTAACGCCTCTGATCTGTATATATGCACAATTATTAAAAGTCTTGATATTAGAAATATACTAAAACATACATGTAAAACATTGATCCAGATGATTTTAACAACGATTTTGGCCGTGTACGATCAAATTTTAATTTATTTTTTAAAGCTAAATTCCTTTATATATGTCTAAATTAATAAAGATTAATCAAAATTATAAAATATAATATACAGGGGAAACGTGATGTTTTTTAACAACTTACCTTTTCGGCTTGGAAATAAACTGAAAATACAATCCATCGGGATGCCAAAAATCAAAATAAATCGAAGACCTTTCCTTACCAAAAAACTTATTCGTATGTGTAGCTCTCTAATTAGCACACCGTCTTCCTGTGCGGTCAACCATCCCCACCCCCTTCTCCCCTAACTGACATCTCGGCTCGTGTGTGTGATCACCGTCAACATACCTGTACTGATTTCTCACCTGGGGTCAATTAGTAACCTCGAATACTACCTTGTTCTAATGAAACGCATGTGCTTATTTTCAGGATTTTGTTCCTAACTTGTTTGAACAAACTTAGATTTAATTCAAAATATATTAAATAATTGTACAATTTATGGATTAAAATATCATCTCATTGCTTGAATGTTAAATAAAAATTCAAATAAATCCATTTAATGAAATGAAGTCCCTAAACTCATTTCGCTGATTTATTTCATTTCGTACAATCTTTCCATTATGTTTATGTAAATAAGTCTTTTAATGAACTTAGGAAAAAATACTGCAGTTATGGTACATGCACTTTCGGATCATTGAGTTTTCTACGTAAAAGGGACAAAATTAATTCTGGGAAACAATTTCATTGATCGTAGAAAGGATGAAATAGTTCTAACATTCTAAACTATGAACGAAAGAAGTCGTCTGATTCCGTCGTGATCATGCAAGACTAGTAAATACACCGAATCAATTTTAAGTATTAATCGATTTCATTCCATACGTATATAACTTTATTTAAGAATTCAATATTATCTTTGGCTATTCGGTTAGATCTTGTTTATCTAATTTTAAATTGGTTACGGACTTTCAACATCCCGCCCTTCAAATATGCCTCATATGAGATTACCGGGTCAGTCTAAAATAATTTCTAATGTTTAATAATTCATTTGCCTTATTAAACCTATTTTTTGTTATTATTAGAAACAGTACATACAGAGTTTAATAGCAATGATTTATAATTTTTTAGTCGGAAACGTAGCATTTCACTCTTAATATTTGTTAATTAATTTTTCTGTTTTGTATTGTAAAGAAAAAACTATTTAACCATTCAATGTTCGTTATATTAATAAATACGAGGTTTTAAGTATCTGATATATAAATGTTTACATGTACATAAGTAAGAGCTTAGCGTAAACGTACATGTGCAGTTGTAGCAGATTCATATTGTCATGACACCGTTTACATGTATTAATGCAGCGCGCTATTATTTTGACAATTATTTAAATTTCTATTCAGGATATTAGTTTTCTAGAACTGTTTAGTTCTTGATAGATCTATCATGTTAAATTTATTAATTTTGTTCAAGCCGTTTTCTTTGAACCTTTCTTTCGGCCGGTCTTCTACTTGTATTTTTTTCTAAGATATCAATATTTAATTGCGAGTTCTTTATACATCGCAGATTGTAAGCTTTAGACATTAAATACAGTTATTTAATTTATTGCGTAAATTTCTTCCGTGAAATATTTTGGAATTTGTAGATAAATGTATTAGATATAAAATTAAAATGTATATTTTTTCATAAATGATAAAATGAATCTGTTTATAGAGTTTCAAAATTCACAACCTTGAGAAGAAATAAAAAAAAAAATACAGTCTCCATTTCATAATAATCCATTTTATCACTGTCAATTTTTTTTTTATATAAATAAACAACTTTTGTAAAATTGCCACAGAGATCTCAAGTTCTTTTTATAATAATTTAATGTACTTCATAGTTTAGATTTGAAGCTCTGCAAGCATTAAAATTAAAATATAAAATTTTATTTAATTTAAATAATATTTAATCTTTGAATTTAATTTTTAAATATACTTGCACGTACCTAAATGCAGAAAATATTTTATTGTGCACAGTCTCGGCTTTATCCAAATTTTTTAAATCTGTCATCTATAAAAGCCGTTTTCCCTATTTTTTCATCTTATAAAAATTAATTTTATATTAATAAGAAAATAAGTTATTTCATATATAGTATCATTAATTAAGAGCCTATAAATCTCAAGCAAAAAGCCGGGACGGGGTGGGTGGGAGGGGGGGGGGGGGCAAGGCGGCATATTTTTAAAAAACTTCCATTAATGGGAAAACATTTAAGAATTGGTCAACATGGTCACTTTTTTTAACTTCATATCGAATGTGAGTATGTGAGTAGTTGACTTGAATTAAATGTTGCGTAAATCTAAAATATTCTTCTTTCCTTGATAATAAGAAGAAAATAAAATCTCTTCACATCCCAATTTTATAAGAAATATTCAATATAAACAATTAATTATTTGTACGCATAGCCTAGTAAATCAGTTTTAAAAATTAGTTTCAATCACCAAATTTAACAAAAAAAAAAAATATATATATATACAAACAACCAAACAAACAAAAAAAACTACAAAACAAAAAGTACGCCCACAAAATCTTCCGTTTTAGTGGCAAATTGAAGTGGGGAGTTCAACAGTAATTTTCTTCAATAAATATTTTCTAAATCTTATTTTTCACTTTTTTAATAAAATATTTTTAATCAAACCACGAATCGTTTACTTTGGTTTGACTGCGTAGATAAATATAATCAAGTGGTTTGTTTGTTTGTTTGTTTTTTTTTTGTTGTGTGTGTGTGTGTGCAAATATTATTTCATAATATTTGTACACACACACACACACAAAAAAAAAAAAAAAAACCACTTGATTATTTATTTTTAATCGTTTTATTTGCGCTTTTATGCAAAATATTTACTAACTTCTTTGGAAAACTTGTAACTATTTATTTGTGACGCAATATTAGTCAGGTATATGACGTCACTGATACATCAATGGAAACGTGGATTCAACCTGAATAATACTGCCAATCTTAATCTAAATATTACGTTTGGAGGCGAAAATATATTCTATTTTGAAAATAAAGTAGTAAGTTTTTGTTAAATAATCTTATTTTCTGTATATATTCTAAATATTTCACTAGGATTTCGATAGTAAGGTGTTAAGCAGATTTACCGATGCCATGGGAGATAACTCTTACATCGCAAAATTTCATAAAAAACGTCTATATATTTTGACAGAAAACTACTATCAAAAGTGTTTTGCCCACCAATTTTATTTTTGAAACTGAAAGACGAAATATTTCTAGATTTAGTTCAGCATGAATTATAGTCCTGTTAAATAAGTATTGGAAATTACAGTTCGTTGTTTCTGTCCTAAATTCAATGGTTTATATAGGGGAACTCAAGAACACGAAACAAAAGGATATTTTACTAATTATACAATTTTAAAAAAAAATCTCGATTACATTATTCCATTTGGACTACATTGATATTGTTTTCAATAAAATTTCAAATATTCGTCACATTCGATGTGCCGTCTATTAATACAACCCTGCCTGATTTTCAGTGGACTGCCTTTTAAAGTAATCTTTTCGTCTAGTCAGAAAACGTTCCGCATTTTGAAACAATTCTATCAGGTTTTGCGTTTATCCTATCGTGAAGATCGTTTATCAGGTCTATCGTGTTTTGCGTTTATCGTTTTTTGCGTGTATAGTGTTTTGCGTTTATCCT
Source organism: Saccostrea cuccullata (assembly GCF_032062105.1). Lineage (NCBI taxonomy): Eukaryota > Metazoa > Mollusca > Bivalvia > Ostreida > Ostreidae > Saccostrea > Saccostrea cuccullata. The sequence goes on from NW_026919640.1 coordinate 11,768, forward strand.
ATCGTGCGTGTATCCTGTTCCATCGTGCGTGTATCCTATCGCATCGTGCGTGTATCCTATCGTATCGTGTATCCTGTAAAGAATAACGATGCGGGTACTGTAGAGATAAAGTACAAAAACCAAACACTGAACAAATACTTGGGATGAATCAATCAGAAAGAGAAGCGCTGAAGAAGATCAAAGTGACGAAGCTGGAGACTAATGAAGGGGGAAACATCTTCCGGGGGATTGGGGGAACAACGGAATGCTACAACCACCTACAAGCGACATGTACAAAAAACATTGTGTGATCAATCCCATGCCAAAGCTGACCACAACATACAGATTTCAAGATTCAAATAGACAGATTCATGATTGATATAACGATGATGGCGAGTTTGGAGCAGGACGTAGACTAGTGAAATTGATGCAGAACTTACAATTAATATGACTTGTTATCTCGCGATTTTAAACGAAGCACATTGGCGGTCGTTCGATTCGAAATGTTGGAAAATCTGCTGACTGACGCGGTTCTGTAATACACCAGTCAGTGAGTGTGCATACGACGTGTATAAACTCCCTATTTTTTCATAATCATAACTGCAGTCAACATTAAATTGCTTCAAAATCATGCATTATTACTGCGAGCATGCAAAATGAAAATGTTATTTAATTACTGACTGTTTAAAACTTTCAACTCTATTTAGCTCACCTGAGCCAAAGGCTCAAGTGAGCTTTTCTGTTCAAAATTTGTTGTAAACTTTTTACATTTTCATCTTTTTCTCAAGAACCACTGGGCCAAATTCAACCAAACTTGCTACAAAGCATTCTTGGGTAAAGGAAATTCAAGTTTGTTCAAATGAAGGGTCACGCCCTTTTCCAAGGGGAGATAATTATGAATTAATGGCATTTTTAAAAAATCTTCTTCTCAAGAACCACTGGGCCAAGAAAAATGAAACTCATGTGGAATCATATCTTCAGGTAGTGTAGATTCAAGTTTCTTCAAATCATGACCCCTGGGGGTAGGGTGGGGCCAAAATGGCCGATCAAAATTTAACATTGGAATATAGGAAAAATCTTTAAATATCTTCCTCTCAAGAATCACTGGGCCTGGAAAGATAAAACTCATGTGGAATCATCTTCAGATGGTTTAAATTCAAATTTGTTCAAATCATGACCCCCGGGGGTAGAGTGGGGCCAAAATGGCCGTTCAAATTTTTACATGGGTATATATATCATAACAAAAATCGCACTAGAAATAAAAAGATAACATAAGGGATGAATTTGTACTGGTCAGCTCAGCGTAATTAACTTGGCGGAGATAGCACACGTGGGCACGATCATATAGAAGCAGTTAAAGAGGTAAACAAATAAAAGTTGAACTTTAACCTGGCCAGTTCCAAGAAATGAATCGTTTATTAGGAAAGGCATTTGGTTAGGAGGAAGGAGCGACCAATAACATTAGTGACCAGGGGTCAGTTATACGAATAAATTAGATATATCAAGTGAAATTAACAGATTTTGCAAAAGACAGTAAGTAATTTTTAAAACGCAGTAGTAAACTAAAAGTGTTGAAGGATAAAGAAATAATTGTTAAAAATTCAAATTGGAAATTAAAGTAATTATTGGAAATTTTGAAGGCGATCCGAATATGGAGATGAAAAACGGAGTAAGAGCTAAGGTATAAAATGAGCGGACGACGGACATACGCCAGACAAGAGCTGGGTTGTGTTTGTCTCTGCTTCATTTTATACAGGTAAGATTATTTGGTAGACTTGCGCGATTTTGTAAATTATTAAGTTTTCAGAGGGTTTTGTTTATTTTCAGGTTTAGATTGTTTATATTGTAACACAGTAATAGTTATTATAATGTTTAATATTGTGTGTAAAATTATTTATTGTAATTATAAAATAAACGGATTGTTTCTTTAAATAAAGACAAGAGCTGGATTGTGTTTGTCTCTGCTTCATTTTATACAGGTCTGGTCAGGGAAGGTCCTCAGGGCAAAAGGAATTGTCTATTGCAACATCAAAAAGGATCTAATACAATCCAAAGGCGGAATTGAGTTATTCCACTTGGTGTGTCCTCTCACTAAAATAAAAACGATCCCGGGTGTAAATGAACAAACTTATGATCGGCCCAACGTCATTTGGGACTATGCCTCCTCAAACTTCAATGGTTGAGGTGTAAAAAAGGTATCATAGGCGGGAGTCCTTAATGAGGTTGACCCGGTTAAAATAAATAATTAAAATGCCACCACTGCCCAGAGGGAGAAAAAAATCAACCAAGAAAATTGTACATAGTATTTTTCGCGTTTGTTGTGTTTTTAAATATTGTAATTTTTTAGAGAGTGTATCTTGTAATTCTATATCTTTGTGTGTTCACTTTAATTGCATAATATATAGTAATATGTTTTCATGTATTTCTATTATTAAAGCCATCTGAAAATACGTAATTTTAGAGAAATAATATTTAAGTCGGCGCGATAAATTCAAATAATTATCACTTTGATATTCGGCTTTATGTAAAATTCCGTATTATAAGCAATGTAAACAAATCTTGAGGACAAGATTTTTGACAGTAGGGGGAATTTATCATAACAAAAATCGCACTAAAAATAAAAAGTTAACATAAGGGATGAATTTGTACTGGTCAGCTCAGCGTAATTAACTTGGCGGAGATAGCACACGTGGGCACGATCATATAGAAGCAGTTAAAGAGGTAAACAAATAAAAGTTGAACTTTAACCTGGCCAGTTCCAAGAAATGAATCGTTTATTAGGAAAGGAATTTGGTTAGGAGGAAGGAGCGACCAATAACATTGAAGTGACCAGAGGTCAAATATTTGGATAAATTAACTACGGAAAACAATATTTAAAGATTATGCAAAAGATCGGCAATTATTTTAAAAGTGCATTAAAAGTTTAAAAAGTACCCAAGGTCAGAATACTAGTAATTAAAATTCAAATCAAAATAAGAAGCAATTATTGCAAATTTCGAACGAGTTACAAATATGGATATGGAAATCTACAAACGTAAACCTGGTATGAAATGAACGGCCAGGATAGACAAGATTTCAGTGGAAAGCTGAATCTTGACTGCCTTGGTTGTATTTCATACAGCTGAGTTGATCTCTAAACTTGCGTGGTTTTTGTTAAATTATTTAAATTTTCACATGGCTTAATTTATTTACAGATAACATTTTTTTATATTAGAACTAATGATGTTTAGTATAATATTAAGTATATTGTGTGAAATTATTCATTGTAATCATAATGATTGCAATTAGATTTTATAATTTAATAAAGAGTGGAAAGCTGAATCTTGACTGCCTTGGTTGTATTTCATACAGGTTGGGTAACATCTCCACTCCCCAACCATGGCGGCGGCTCAGGTCCAGAAAGAAAATGTCAAGGAATTAAATAAATATAATAAAAGAAACAAACTGAAATGCATTCATTCCGGTACCTCCACAGGCCAAGCGAGAGTACAGAAGATCGGTACCTCTTCACGAGTCACAGTGAATGAGGGTACCGTATAATGGAAGTCGAACATTTTAATTATTTATTTATTTTTTTAAAATATATATGAAAAATCTTCTCAAGAACCATTGAGACAGGAAAGATGAAACTCTTGCGGAATCATCCCCAGGTTGTGTAGATTCAAGTTTGCTCAAATCATGACCCCCGGTGGTAGGGAGGGGCCAAATGGCCGATAAAAGTTTTAAGTAGAAATATATAGGAAAACATTTTTAAATCTTTTAAAGTACTTCAAAGCCATGCTTAGTGATATTTATAGGGAATCATCCTCAGGTATTGTAGATTGTATTTTTTTCAAATCATGACCCCTTTCAGTTCTGATTTGATATGTGCTTTTTTCTAGCCAATTGCTCAGGTGAGCGATGTGGCCCCTTGGCCTCTTTTTTTCAATAGAGTTGAGCTTTATTGTGTGTGTTTTTCTCTCCTTTTTAAGACGGAGGCTTTAAAGCCTCCGCTCTATTGGTATCGCTCATCAGCGGCGGAGTGGAATTTGCGATCGCTATCTAGCGGCAAATCACCTTAACTTTGATAAACTGGCCTG
>NW_026919641.1:0-157435 GCF_032062105.1 Saccostrea cuccullata
GAAATCGCGTGCACAAAATCGGTAAGAAAAAAAAACAATAATAAAAATAATAAAAATAGTGGAAAAGAAACCTAAGAATAACAAGAAGGTCTTCCGCTGAAGACGGAAGACCTTAATAATAATAATAATAATAACTAGTGCTAATTGTAACGGGAACCGTTACAGATGTTCCCCAAACGCTCCCCAACTCCCTTTTGGTGCCATGTTCCCTGTAAGTCTTATTAAATAAGACAATTTCTGTGCATTTTTGACTTTAACAACGTTTTCCCAAAAGGATAGCAATTATATTCAAATTTTAACATTATGCGTGCCCATGTGAATGCAAGTGCATAATGATCATATACTCTTGTCTACACTTTCTATATATTCAAATATACTTTATATTAAAGCATTTAATCCAAAAGTATTAAAAATCACTCATTCAAGTGTATTTTCAATTTCACTTGTTCCAAATGCACGCACGTGCGTGCACGTGCATGATGACCATACCTTCTTGTTAGAGACCCTTATATCTATCTATGTTCTAAATCCCATCCTGTTTGGTTGAAAACCAAGGGAATTATAGCCATTTCAAGTTTCAGCCAATCAGATTGCAGCACAAGTGCATACACGTGATTTCAAGAATTTTTTTCTAAATCATATTGTAGAATATCCTAATGCATGACTATGTTTTAAATTTCAAAGCATTTCATCAAAAATCAAAAGGGATATAGCCATTTAAAGTTTCAGCCAATCAGATTGCAGCACACGTGCATGCGCGTGATTTCTTGAAATTCTTTATATATCATATTGCAGGATGTCCTAATGCATGACTATATTTTAAATTTCAAAGCATTTCGTCAAAAAACAAAGGAGATATAGCCATTTAAAGTTTCAGCCAATCAGATTGCAGTGCACGTGCATGCACGTGATTTCATGAATTTTTTTCCATATCATGTTGTAGGATATCCTAATTCATGACAATGTTAAAAATTTCAAAGCATTTCGTCGGAAAACAAAAGAGATATTGAGATTTTTGTTTCAGCCAATCAGAGCAAGGTGCACGTGCATGCGCGTGAGTTCGTGCTAATTTGACAGTGCCATATTATTAACACTATTAATATATCCTTATGTAATAAGTTTCAAAGCATTTCATCGAAAAATTTAAAAGTTATAGCTATATTAAATATATCAGTCAAATCACTCATTTCACGCGCACGCACGTGCAGGCGTATGCGCGCAAAATGACCTTCGTTCCGCACACCTACACTACACACCTATTCACCCTAAAAAGGTTTTAGGTCAGTTGGGGAACAGTTTCTGAGAACACTCGCGGACAAAAAAGTACCGGAGAACAAATAAGAAAAAAAATAATAATAATAATAACTAGAGCAAAGCTCGTTGCAAAGCAACGAGTAGGCTTCCGTCCGGTTTTGACCGGAAGTGCCGGAAGTAACGTCAACAAAGAAAACAATGAGCTTATTAGTCTCCAGTGACTCTATAATTTCAATTTTGCATCAAAACCTTCAAAATAATTTTTTTGGCTACTTCCGGTTTGACCGGAAGTGACGTCGACGGAAGGAAAATTAAGTATTTTGCTTCCAGTAACATATGTTACCTTAAAAACATATTCAAAAACGGCCAAAATATGCTTTTTTGACTACTTCCTGTTTAACCGGAAGTGACTTTTTTGAAATGACTTTCGACAATTTGGGCTTCATATCCAGCTTTCATCAAAGCAGAAGGACCAGAAAACTCATAGTAAACCATTTTTTTTCTATTTCTTTTGATTGAAGAGAGAAGTAAAATTTTTCGTCAACTTCCGGTATAAAACCGGAAGTACTTCCAATCGATGCTTTTTGTTGACGATTGTAAATGTAAATATAAGTTCTGTTTGCCTTTATTCAAGACGGTTAAATTTTTCAAAAGATCTTGAAATTAAACATCACTTCCTGTGTCGACCGGAAGTGACGGATGCCAAATTGAAAGACGTAATACATATCTTAAAGAGATGTTTTACCATCCCAGAAAATTTTGTGATTCAGTCTTGAGTGGTTTAAAAGAAAATGCGTGGACAAAATGACGATTTTAAAAATGAAAATCGGACAAAAAATGCGACCGGAAGTGATTTTTTAAAAAATGAAAAAAAGGTCTGGAGATATTACAAAAATGCATCATTCCTGAAAAAATCTTCGAAATCGGTTCAATAGTTTCCAGATATCTCGTGTACTATGAAAAGGGAAAAATAATAATAATAGGAAACATAAGAAAAACAGTAAGGTCTTCCGAAGGAAGTCGGAAGACCTTAATAATAATAAGAAACAGAGTAAAAACAATATGTTCCCAAACTCCGTTTGGGGAACATAATAATAATAAGAAACCGAGTAAAAACAATATGTTCCCAAACTCCGTTTGGGGAACATAATTAAGCGAAGCGTTTACTAAAGTGCCGAATACATGATGACCCACCTGAAGTAGATCTTTATAATTCATTCATTCATTCATTCATTCATTCATTCATTCATTCATTCATTCATTCATTCATTTATTTATTTATTTATTTATTTATCAACACATGATTAATCCAGCGTTACAAGCATATTACATATAAATATTAATTCCTTGCTCGGCCCCTTTATCAAGCACATGATATGCAATCGAGATTTTTTGTTCACACCCGTTTATGTCTCAAAAATAGTATACCCCTTACTCTTCTCGGTCTGTTGTAAAAAAAAAATTAATTGTATTTTTTATACGAGGATAATGGACTCTCCGGTCAATCTTCGGACTTGTTTGATTGTAAATGCATGATAGGAATATCAAAGTCTAAATCATAATACAAAAGTTAAATTCTTACGACCCACCCCACCCCCATTAATCTATATTTTATAAATTTTATTCTATATCAATAATATTTTATCCCATATTACAAATGCATGGAAATCGCGTATTTATGGTACTAGGTATGGGGGAGGGGGGGGGGTCACATGTATGCAATCATTTTTAATAACTTCAGCGCGTAGAGCATGGTCGAACCACTCTGTACACACTATATAAAATATATTGTAAGATTCACCCTCGAGGGCTGTATTCCGAGGGGTACATTGTAACCCAGACGTACATCACACGTGTATATATACAAGGATTCGGTTCCACACCCAAGTATTGACACCTGTCATTTCCTGTAAATGTTGCATAATAGTCGTCTAGTCCCATCTGAGAGCAGTCTACATGTACTTTCAAGAATGTTATAATTTCTGGTTTTAAAATAATGGTTCAACATTTCTATCTCAACCTAGGAGTAATACAAAAGATTGTACGCTTTTTTGTTTAATTCAAAGTTTTTAATATTGTTCTTGTTAGGATCTGATTTTGATGGAATTTAATCATATTTCACATCTTTTTTTTTCTATGGGTTTTCAAACTCTGGACATGTAAAGTTATTTATTAAAAGTGTCAGTTTGTTCAGCATTAAAAATGTTAGTTTGTTCAGAAGTAAAACGCAACTGGATTATGTAGATCTGGGGTGTGTAGATATTGGTTTCTCGGAAGTTAGCAAAAGGGGGTGGGTAGGTTTAACTCCAGACTCTAGTTGCTGTATTATTATTATTCAAACATAATGTAAGATTATGAAAATAGATAAAACCAACAAGGCTGAGGAAATTTCTGTTGAATCCAACTCGGATTAGAAATAAGAAACAAATTCACGTTCCGTTTATTTTAAGACACCCCTGCGCAAAAATATGAATGGTTCCGTCCAAACCTATTTAGGGTTTCGATGTCATCATGGTCAATATCTTTTGTAACGTTTACAAAAAAATTAAAGGCTGTATTAATCAATAAATTAATGATAAATTATAATAGTAGTTTTAATTCTTTCTTTCAAAATGTCTCATATCCTATCTACTAATCTAGTCTTCTTACTACTGAGGACAATATAAGTATATACAATCCGCTTTACAGAGTTGTCCCTTTCTAAGATCGAAGATAAAGATTTAAAATACATATGGTCATTTCATTAACCTGAAATTATTTTCTCATCTAAACAATAAAAGCTAGTGTATTTTTCATTTAACAATAGTTTTGAGAGTAACATTTTATTTTGAAAGTTTAATAAAGAAAAACGACAATTTCTAGAATCTTGATTTAAATTCTTCAAAAGTATCAAAAGCTGTCTCCGGAGAACACTTGGTATATAAACAATGAAAGAAACTTTAAGGTTTGAAAGGTATTATCGTTATTTTCATGTTACACTTCTGTCTACAGTCACTCAACTTAAAGATAATAATCGAAATAGAAATAAAAATTGGTTCATGTATAAGATATAAACCATATGTTCACATTTACAATTAATTTCACACAACTGCATGACATAAACACGTGCCCTACTGTATATTGCAAGTTAACAAGACAAAACAAAACAGTCGCGATTTGCTGAAAAACTGTAATTTTGTTAATTAAGTAGAGGGATGCAGCCATCTTACACGTATTTAAGTGATTTTTACTACATATATATTTAAATCTAAAGAACTGTACAACCTTAACTATGTACAACAACACCAATTATAGAGTATTAACGGAAACCTTAAACAATATTCCTTATACATTTCATCGTTATTTGGTAACACCCCCCCCCCCAAAAAAAAAAAAAAATCAAAGGCCTGATTATTTCAGAATGCTTTATACTTAACATGCTTAACCTATTCCAAACTTCCCCTCAAGTGTTGATATACAACTAACAGAATTTTTTTGTTAAATTGTTTTATACCCCCCCCCCCCCCTCTCCTCCTCTCTCTCTCTGCATGGTTTTTTTATTACACTTATCCTGTCAACAACAAAAATTGAAAATTTATGGGGGAAAAAAAATAATAAAAAAATGAAAAAATAAAAAATAACTGCAAGTGCAATAATTTTATACAGAGGAGAGAGAGAGAGAGAGAGAGAGAGAGAGAGAGAGAGAGAGAGAGAGAGAGAGAGGAAGCCATGTATTATTTAATGACCACTGAGTACCTAATTATTAAATTATGATGATTTTAATTGGAGTATTGAATCATAAAAAACAGTCTTAATTAAAACCCTTTGATTAGTGTTGTCATAAAAGGGATGAATTGCAGATTGATTTTCAATTTATTAATTCTGAAAATCTGTATAAATTTGTAAAAGATCAATTAAATTGAAATCAGTGAATTATCCCTATTTCACACCTTTGAAAATATATTGGAGAATTTTGCCCGAAGGAATGTTCCTACACCTTTCAGAGTTTCAGTCTATATGATGATATACCCGGTATATACATATATTCAAGAATTCATTTCCACACAGATTGATCATTACACGAACCATTTCCTGTTTACTATATCCCTTTGTGTATACCATGTATACATAGCTGGTTTCAGAGTAACTAGCTACTCTAAATTTTTTTTTTAAGTTTTCCTAGTAAAAAGCACATTTCAAAGTGTTCATTGATGAAAATACAAAAAAAAAAAAAAAAAAATGAAAAATTAACTTTTTTTTGTAATTTTACTAATTGATAATTATTGTGTTATTGCCATGGAAAACGGTCATTGACATATTGATAAATTTCCAAATACTTGGATGTAAGCAGAGACATAATAACTGTTATTTATGTCTCTGATGTAAGGCTTCATAATGTTCGAATGACATTGAAATGTTATACATATACTGTACAACTGATTTATGTATATACGTTAAACCTATGAACTGTATGGTTCTTGGTAATAAACAATACAATGGTTTGCTCATTCAAAATCATTTGCAACTTATTTTCATAAATAAGAATTCATACATGTATTACTCAACTTCTTCATATATTTCTTATTAAACAGATTAAAATGTACTGTATCTTCATGGAATACTTTTCCAACATTTCTTTTTAATTTTACCAAATTAATTTGTGAATGCCTACATATAACATATGACCTTTTCTATTAAAATGTTCTTACTGGAGCAGATTATAACCACTTAAAACAGAGTTGAGACTTAAAATTATAAATTGTAAGAGGACTTAAATTTACATAGGGAGAATCCATCATCATGTTATAATCAGTCATTCGTACTAGTGTGTTCTCTTAACTGGCCATAACTTTCTTATTTTTCAATGAAATTTGGCAAGTATGGATTTATTTTTCTTGTAAAAGTATGGTCTTTCTTAATCTAAAATGATAAATTGTAAAACTGAAAGAGGACATAAATTTACATAGGAAGAATCCATCATCATGTTATACATATAGTCAATCGTACTAGTGTGTTCTCTTAACTGGCCATAACTTTTTCATATTTCAATGAAATTTGGCAAGTATGGTTTTATTTTTCTTCTAAAAGTATGGTCTTTCTTAATCCTACTTAAAGTGATTAAATTGTAAAACTAAAAGAGAACATAAATTTATATAGGGAGAATCCATCATCATGTAATACACAGTCAGTCGTACTAGTGTGTTCTCTTAACTGGCCATAACTTTTTCATATTTCAATGAAATTTGGCAAGTATGGTTTTATTTTTCTTGTAAAAGTATGGTCTTTCTTAATCCTAAGTGATTAAATTGTAAAACTAAAAGAGAACATAAATTTATATAGGGAGAATCCATCATCATGTAATACACAGTCAGTCGTACTAGTGTGTTCTCTTAACTGGCCATAACTTTTTCATATTTCAATGAAATTTGGCAAGTATGGTTTTATTTTTCTACATTTCTTGTAAATGTATGGTCTTTCCTAATCCTAAGTGATTAAATTGTAAAACTAAAAGAGAACATAAATTTATATAGGGAAAATCCATCATCATGTAATACACAGTCAGTCGTACTAGTGTGTTCTCTTAACTGGCCATAACTTTTTCATATTTCAATGAAATTTGGCAAGTATTGGTTTTATTTTTCTTGCAATGGCATAAACTTTCTAAATCTTACATGATAAGTTGTAAAATAACTGAAATTTACATGGGGAGAATCCATCATCATGTCATATTCAGTCAGTCGTACTAGTGTGTTCTCTTAACTGGCCATAACTTTCTTATTTTTCAATGAAATTTGGCAAGTATGGATTTATTTTTATTGTAAAAGTATGGTCTTTCTTAATCTAAAATGATAAATTGTAAAACTGAATGAGGACATAAATTTATATAGGGAGAATCCATCATCATGTAATACACAGTCATTCGTACTAGTGTGTTCTCTTAACTAGCCATAACTTTTTCATATTTCAATGAAATTTGGCAAGTATGGTTTTATTTTTCTTGTAAAAGTATGGTCTTTCTTAATCCTAAGTGATTAAATTGTAAAACTAAAAGAGAACATAAATTTATATCGGGAGAATCCATCATCATGTAATACACAGTCAGTCGTACTAGTGTGTTCTCTTAACTGGCCATAACTTTTTCATATTTCAATGAAATTTGGCAAGTATTGGTTTTATTTTTCTTGCAATGGCATAAACTTTCTAAATCTTACATGATGAGTTGTAAAAGAACTGAAATTTACATGGGGAGAATCCATCATCATGTCATATTCAGTCAATCGTACAGGTGTGTTCTCTTAACTGGCCATAACTTTTTCATATTTCAATGAAATTTGGCAAGTATGGTTTTATTTTTCTTGTAAAAGTATGGTCTTTCTTAATCTAAAATGATAAATTATAAATTTCTTGTATTTAGTAATTCTGACTTTATCAAAGTATTTGTTTATATATATATTTTTGAAACATTTAAGGAAATGAGAGACTGTTTTCTACTCAAGGCTATAAGTTTTAAATATTTAAATAAATTATTGAAAAACGGAGGAGCTTTATAGCTGCCTTATAGACATAATTAATATTCAAAAATAAATATTAGATTTTATATAGTCATTCCGTACCTGTATGCGTATTGAATGAATTTATTAGAGTCCTTGATCATGCTGACCAGTGAAACCTTGAGGGCTATAGGTCTTTTCTTTCATTTTATAATATTTCATGTAAATTTGCTTGGTGTGGTATTTTTATTCCATAACACCTTCCAAACGCTACCAGTTCGTCTTCTTTCATCTCTTTTTTTTATGATTTAAATTTATTAATTCCTTTGAAAAAGCATAAAAGTGTTATATTGCATGAAAGAAGACGAACTGGTTCTTTTAATCACTTTAAAGAAAGCATTTTTCTGGTTTAGGATTGAGAAGCTACTGCATTTACAGATTATTTAGAATGGAATACAATGGGATTTATTCCCAAATCAGGGCCAGTGGGCATAAACATCTATAAGTATAATATACTTAACTTTTGTCAGTGTAGCTGAAAAACAAATTCCGGATAAATATAACAGTTTAGTCTTTGAATTTTACGCTATTTGTCAGAGTCACCCATATGTTTCTTAGAGTACAACTTATACATGAATGCGGGTGGTTTCGCTCCGATTACGTGTTCGCGCCGAGTGGTTTCGCTCCAATCACTTGTTCGCGCCGAGTGGATTCGCCCCCATTGGTTTCTACTGAAAAACTGAAGATACCGCTTATCGGATAGTCGTTTGATTAATATATATATTAAAATATTATAAAGAAAAGGTAATTGCAATGAAATGGGAAGTCTATAAGTATAAGAATAATCGTCTTCATGCAGAAGAATCCTTGTTCTACATAATTTAATATCGTAAATCAAATGAAAAACAATGACAACCTTCATTGAAAAGTCAGCGAGATTAGTGAAATAAATATTTATTTTAGCATCAAATCTTAAATTATTCCAAATTAGACGATCAAAATGTTCAAATGTATTCCCCATTTTCAAAAGTGAGTTATCTCCCCTCAAAATCGGAACTCTTCAACACTAGCATAACTTCCGCGGACTACATGTTACGATAATCCAACAAAATAGTGATCAACTTACACGCTGTATTTAAAAATTTCAAAACAAGGAAACGGTTTGCATTTTTTTTAGATAATAAATTATTTTATAAAGGGTCTGTTACCCACCCCCTTTCTATAAAGCTATACGAATAGCCAGGCACGTAGCATCGTCTTTAAAAGGGGGGGGTAGCCAAAGAAATATTTTTTTCTTACCTGGAAAAGTTGGCAAGCAAAGATAAACCTTGCCCAAAGTTGAAAAAGCTACTTATTTCAGTACCAGTACCTTGGCATACAACACTACATTTCCCTTATATAACTATACCGTAGTATAAACTTTGTGTGTGTTGGGGGGGGGGGGGGGCAACCTGTCTTTCAATGAACATTTTCAATAGAAAAAGTAATATTGGGAAAAAAGTGGGGGTTGTGCTAAACCCCTTGACCCCGCACCCCCCCCCCCTCCGTGTGTACAGGTACAGAGAATATGTAAATGGGTTGAACAGTTGAATATGAACCATAGTTGTGAAAATTAAAAATTATTAGAATTTTTAATTGTGAATTCAATAAAATTAGGGTACATATATTTTTTTCACAGATGTACATGTATGTCAGTTACACGGAGTCTCTCTCTCTCTCTCTCTCTTATATTTTTTTTACACACTTTACAAAAAAAAATATACTTATAAAAATAAATACATGTACTTACACTGAAAGGATTTTTAAAAAATAAATAACACTTGAGAAAAGATTGTTTTCGGTTAATTAACGAGAAATACGCTAGGAAATTATTGTATCAGTTTCGTGTTTCTGCTCTTTATTCTCTGATCTAAAACAAAATGTGTATTTTACTCGGGAATATACATGTACATATGCTTAGATCCTACACTAAAACTTTGATTAAATGCAGCTCAGACTTTATACGACATATGTAACATGAATTCAAGTCGATGCTATTTTAATAAGTCTTTCTTCGTTACATGAGCACATGAGATTAAATTATTCATTTACAATTCCATTCAAAGTTTTAATACTAAATAGTGAATCAATTATTTTACAAATAAAAAATTCTAGAAACACAGTTAATTCAAATGAAATAGGCCTTTAATTGTCACCAAATGTGTTCTTTAAGTAAAAGTTCTAGATGTTATGACATTTACAATCGAGCAAAAACGCAGTTTCTTGGTATCGGTCGCGGAAGACGAACTACTGCTGTATATGCAGCAATTTCAGACATGTCATCAGTCTTCAAAAAATTCTTAGAGATACAATAAAAATATGGCTGCAGCAGGCTAGATTAATTCGTAAAAACTTTATAACTAAAATTTGTTCCGCACATTTTGTAAATAATGATGATCCGTCTGCAGAACATCCACTACCGAAAATTAGCTTTTGTTTGTTTGTTTGTTTTTTTTTAAATAGGCCTATTCGAATATGTATCAGCATTTTATCAGTAATTTGTTTCTTTCTTTTTTTTTTGTAAGGGGGGGGGGGGGGGGGGGGGGGGGGGGGTAAACAGCACCTTATTATAGTACTACGCAGATTAATACAAATCCAGAAAGAGACTATGAGTGGGCAATTTTAAAAAAAATACGAATCGGTTAAGATTTCTTTTTATTCACAAACACAATAACATTTTTCCATATGACAGAGGCATACACCATGAACATGTTTACATCAAGAACGTCCGCGGAAGTGACTTTATTTATAGCGCATGCGTATTAAACACAGTAAAAGAGTTCCCTTCAGGGGAAATAACTCACCTTTTGAAAATGGGGAATAGTCATAATTTGGCTAAAAATGGCCTCACTACATGTATAAGTATTAATACAAAATGGGATAATTTTTCGAAATAACACGACATTAACGCTTGGGGTTTATTAACTACAAGGTACTAAGTTATATAATTACAGGTAATCAGGGGGAAGCCATACTGCTTATCTTACCTGTAGATAAATGGGGCGAAACCACCCGACGCGATACCACTCGGCGCGAACACGTAATCGGCGCGAAACCACCCTACACCCTTATACATAGGGAAAGAAAAAGATGTGGGTGACAATGGTGCCAAAATGAGGAATTAGAAGGGTGCGTTCAGAGTATTTCCATTGGTACCATCACCTGTTTGCCAATGGCAACAATTTGTACCGTTGGTACCATTGGGCCCATATTTACTCTGAACGGTTTTTTGGGTACAATTGGTAGGAATCTCACCAATGTTAACAATGGTACCATTGGTGTACCATTGGTTACCATTGGCTTATTATTTAGAAGAAAATGTCCAACGAAGAAAATATAATAATTGCTTCATGCATCATTTTACAACAAGAGAGTATGTTTAGAAATACTTTTTTTAGTTCAATGAAGTACTTCTCCCTTCCAGATTATTTTCTCCTACAAAACTTGCGTAGATCTTCAGATGAAATGACTAGAGTGAGGCATTACTATGAGGTTACTATACCCTCGTATACACTTGATGAATTTAAAACCCATTTTCGTTTGTCCAGAGACACATTTGAGAGTACGTGCCAGAGATTATCAACAGTTAACGCTTACAACAATCAAAAGGGCCCTGCCCCTAACCTTGAAAAAGAACTGTTGATGTTTTTGTGGTACTTAGGAAACCTTGAGAGTTTTCGATCTATGGCTGATAGGTTTGGTACATCTAAAGGAAGTTTTCACGCTAGTGTTACTAGAGTATCCTCCTCCTTGATAAGTGTTATGGCAGAAGTAATTAGATGGCCTTTATCACAAGCAGAACTAAATGAAACATGTCAAAAATTTGGAGAAAACTGTCAATTTCAAAATGTTGTGGGTGCTTTGGATGGCAGTCACATTCCGATAAAGGCCCCCAAACACCAGCCACAGGCCTACTACAATAGAAAGAAATTTTACTCTGTGGTGCTTCTGGCATGCTGCAATTCCAAAATGGAATTTACCTATGTTTGGACAGGAAATCCTGGAAGCACGCATGATGCAACAGTAATGCGAATGTCAGATCTTTTTCAAAAGAGTGATGAAAAGATTCCTGTTGGCTATGTCATATTGGGGGATTCAGCCTTTCCATTACTTCAGTGGCTCATAACACCTTTTCGGAATTTTGGCAACCTAACTGAGCAACAACGAAAATTTAATAAGGAGCACAGCCGTAGCAGACAAGTCATCGAAAGATCGTTTGGCTTATTAAAGTGTCGGTTTAGGAGACTTTTGCGATTTGAGTCTTCAAAAATTAAAATCCTAGTAGAGTCTATACTTGCTGCTTGTGTTTTACATAACTTATGTATTTCAGACACAGACTTTATCGAAGTACCAGATGAATTTGAAGCTTGTTTTGACATGCCACCTGCCCATGACGGTCATCAACTCCAAGGAATTCAAACCAGACAACAGATGATGAACCAGTTGATATGAACTATCAATAACATTTTCTACAATTAGTAGACTGTTGACTTTGTTCAATACTTTAATATTATTTTAATATTCCATGTTCAATGCAAATATTCAGAACATTAAACATTTTCTTAAACAACTTTATTCATTTTTAAAATAAAAAAAAATATACAATTTCTTTGTATAGCTGAAAATAAATACAATTTCTTTGTATAGCTAAATATAAATAAAAAGAGTTTTAAATGTTTAAATTCAAAACATGAAAGACATCTTAATTAGTGTATCTCAGGATGTCAAAATAATAACAACTTATCCAAAGAAGAGGATGCTTACTTTAACCCTGACTAGTGTTTTCACTTGTGCAGTGATAAGGACTTATTACTGTACTCTAATTAGTTTTGTTAATATTCGTCAAGTTATACAGACAAAAAATTTGTAATGTGTGGTGTTGTGTACTCAGTCCCTATTTGCCCAATTTTTCAATTAATTTTGTCAAGAGTTCTTTATTGCTATTCTGCATATTTTCCATTATGTCAAAGAATTTTTTATCTCTCTCCTCAAAGTATTCTCTCATCTCATCAATTTTTCTTTTCTTTGTCTTACATGTAGCTGTAGGAACAGGAGTTGATGGTCTTGAAGTTGAAGCACTGCTGGTGCTTGCATCATCATCTTCCTCAGGTTCATCTGACTCACGGTCAGCATCATCTTTTCTCAAACCAAAAGAGCTACAAAGAAATAATGGTTTGAACGATGGGTCCCCATCCAGTATACTCTGCATTTCAGTTTCGTACTTAAATGGTTTAGGGGTTTTATTTCCAGTTTTCTTGCATTCGGACAAAAATTTTCTATAGCCTCTTTTTAATGTGTAGAACTTCTCACGACATTGACTGGCAGACGGGGGATTTACTTCATTTTTGGACAGCTCTTTTGATAGTCCCGCCCATATCTTTTTGTTTATAGAAAAAGAATCTGGTGCAACTTTTTTCTTTTCCTCTAATATATTTAGGAGTTTTCTGGTTGTTGTCAGTTTCCATTCATATCTTGATTTTGATCCTGACTCTTCCCAATCACTATTGTCATCTTGGTGCATGGGGAATTCTGTTTCACTCGGAGGGACAAGATCTGAGGCTTGATCACTCGGATGAACAAGATCTGAGGTGCTGGCTTGATCACGCGGAAGAACACGATCTGAGGTGCTGGCTTGGTCACGCGGAAGAACACGATCTGAGGTGCTGGCTTGGTCACGCGGAAGAACACGATCTGAGGTGCTGGCTTGATCACGCGGAAGAACACGATCTGAGGTGCTGGCTTGGTCACGCGGAAGAACACGATCTGAGGTGCTGGCTTGGTCACGCGGAAGAACACGATCTGAGGTGCTGGCTTGATCACGCGGAAGAACACGATCTGAGGTGCTGGCTTGATCACGCGGAAGAACACGATCTGAGGTGCTGGCTTGACAGGATGAGGAGCTACTTTCACTATTATCCTGCGTTTCATCATTTCGGAATAATACTTGTGGAATGACTACTTCTCCATCAATACAGTCAATAAATATTGGATCCTTCGGGGGGTCAGGAGGTAGTAATTTCTCTAATTGATTAGATACCACATCAAGATCTAGTAATTTTAAGAAAAGAAAAAATGTTAATTAATGAATTACCATAAGATCATAAAACCTTAAGTTCTATCAGCATTTTTGATTTGTTCAATGCAACAAGCTGAACATAACTCAGTATTATTAATTTTTCATATACTAGGCCTAAAAAGATAATATTTGTATCGTTTATGTGACTATGGTGAGAAAAATAAACGGGTAAGCATGTTAAGACTATATTTTTGAGACAGATTTCTAAATAATTTTTTAATTAAAAATTGGCGAAAACTGTTTTATTTGTATACATCAAAAATAAATAAATGTTTTTGAACATATTTCATTAATATCAGGGTAAAGTATCAATTAAGATTTACTATGATTAAAACATTGTCATATTTCTACCAAAAAATTTCCAACCTATCCGGGTATTCCCGATATATATAATTTGTTTAAGGAACTGGGAATGAGTTTAAAAATGGTTTTTATTCCTTATATGATTATATATATTTGTTTAAGTAAGCAGTGCAAAGCGCCGCTCACATAGACTAACGTGTAAGAACAGAGGAAATTCCGAATGAAATCTGTTCATTCGTCAACGGTCACTTTATAAGACTATATATCAGAAAGTGTGCATACTTACTGTCAGATATATGCTGAATGTTTGAAGCCTTTGTTAATATACGGTAATTTTTTCCTGCAACAACGAGGTTTAAAGGAAAAAGTTGAGATAAAAAATCTGTCGCTTTAAGCACATATGCCATACCCGCCATTTTTCGTGACGTCATAAAAAAAGTTACCATCGCTAACAGAGCTCTAGTTCGTCTGCAGAAAAATCTACCTATGGTAAATTTTTTCGGCAAACTTTGGTACCAATGGCATACCAATGGTAAAAAATTCTACCAATGGTAACTTTTGTCAGCCAACGGTAGTACTCTGAACGCACCCGAAGTATCACAAGTCATGATTTGATTTGGTCTCTTTCAATCAATTTCAAAAACATTCTTTGAAAAGTAGAGAAGTTTTTGTCTTTGTTTGAATCAAGTCCATTATGCTACAAACAGCAGAGCTCAAACTAAACTCCATGTAAGTAGAACAACTATCATTACTATGTGATTCATGATCAACAGTGTTCAATAACAGGTCACAGGACTGAGGAGTCGGCAGTTTTATCAGTAAAATAGTGAAAACAATAACCTGTGAGCTACGCTAGCGTAAACAAAGTCACGTTATTTTTTACATTGTTTTTCTGATGAAATTGCCGGTCCACTCCAATGTCTTTTTTTATATTCATTTCTCTCCCCCACTTGGAATATATTAACTTTCAAACTTTTAATCCGTATTTGTTTACTTTTTCACTTACGGGTCAGTCAAAAAAATATAATTTAATTCCCTTCTTATCATGCTTATGCCATGTCTAATTTACATATGCAGTGATAAATGTACAGTACTTGGCCATAAGTGAGTCATAATTTTATTTTTCCACTATATATTTCATTAGGAAACACATTTTTTCTAAAATATTCTTGCAGAGTCATTTATTGTTTCTTTTTAATGTCTAAAACACCATAAAATGCAGAATTTGTTGTAGTTTCTTCACATTATTTCAAAATAGTTTTATCTTTATGCATTACCGTAAAATCACAGGTCAAGTGCAAAACAAAAATTTTAAGACTTCAATTTGTTAAGAAATCATAGTAATTTGAGGTTAGAAAATTTTGTCATGACAATATTTTATGATTTATTCTCAATAGTTTAAGTATCATTTTGTTTATCATTTAAGATAAGAAAATTTGAATAATTCTGCATGTTTCAGTGAAAAAATCATGAAAATTGAGCTAAAATTGACTTCACAACAAGTTTTTATGAAAATAGGTTTTTCAATGAAATATATAGTGTAAAAATAAAATTATGACTCAATTATGGCCAGGTACTGTATATCAATGAATTTGAAAAAAAAATTAATTAAATTGTTACAAAGTTGATAAAAAATGTACATGTATTGTACTTAATTTATGTTGCAACTCCAAACAATATTTATTTTATAATTCTCACTTGATAATTACAAGCATTAAGAGAAATAATATGGGGTTTTTTACCCCACATAAAAAATTATGGGATAATAAACCCCACATTTTATTTTTAGTGAGACGTGGGTTAAAAAACCCCACGAAAAATAATATGGGTTATTTAACCCCATGGGGTGAAAAATAAACCCCATGGGGTTTTTGTGGGGTTTTTTGTGGAGTATTTTTAAGTTCATGTTTCCCCATGGGATTTTTGTTTTTGAACTCAAATATCTCAAAAACTAGCAGAAAATTTTGAATTTTTTTTTTCATAAATCAATTTGATTATAAAAACCCCACCATTTAAAAAAAACCCTAAGATGATAGCTTTAAAGGAAAAGGGTGCGCAAGTTCGGAAAAATGTCCATTCCGAAGTTGTCCGTCCCACTGTTGTAGATAAAACACAAAAGTCTATCATCGAAAAAGAAAGAGGAAAAAACAGATTCTACTATTATTTTTAATATACTGCGGATATTAACGGTTTCTGTGTCAACAATTTAGTGACAATCCTCGCGTAAGAGTTACCTGGTTAATTACGTTTACAAAAACTTTTTTTAGAATATCATATTCAGTTTCAATTCTTTTTGTATCATAATGGGTATCAAAATAATTGACTTTTTACGATGAATCATAATTTTTAATTTGTTATATGCTTGCGTTAAATTTAATTTTTTTAAAAATAATTGATCATTAAAATCTGTCAGTGTACGTTGTGTATGTATAGTTTCCTGTTAGTTAACCGGGGACGGGGGGACTCCTAATTAAGGTCTATTGTCTCACCAGTCGGTTTACTGTACACTGATCATCTGTTAATCTTACCCCGTTTCTCAATGTGTATACATCTGGTCGGATGTCATGTTGAGTCTGATCGGCCGTTCCTCTGAAAATCGATTTTGAAATAACAATCATTGAAGACCGACTAGATTTTGACAGATACTTACCGCTGCATTATTAAAAAAAATAACGAATTAATAAGAATTATTCATGATGTAAAAGCCATTAAAAAGTTTTTCATGGTAAAAGTCAATCTTTGAAAACTAAACATTTGTATACCAGTAGCCCCCCCCCCCCAAAAAAAAAGGACAGAGATTTTTTTTTCATGAGATTTTATAGTTATATTCCTGTGAATTCTGTAGCGGAATGTTTCTTTTAACACATGAAATAAAAATACCATTTTGTTTTTAAAAAGTAATATATATTTTGTGTTCATGAATATAGATAATTTTAAAAACAAATTGATTTTTGGTATTGTAAATTTATGATATTTCACAAGGACTTGCTCACGGTGTGTAATAATTATTTATTTTTAAAAATCATATACACTAAAAATAAAAACAACGCATGTAATAATGATTTATTTAAAAAAAATAATATACGGTTCTGATACAGGATGTCTTGTTTTATTATCACTGTAAATGATTTTAAGAAAAAAATAGACACCTCGAGCAAGCCCCTGTGGCTATTAGCTAACTTTGTTCCCAGTGATTAAGTTTATGCATGTTGACAAAAAACTCGTAGAAATTATGATCGAGACAGAATTATGAGTTGGAATAGATTTTGCGTAAATGATATTAAAATAACTAAAAGTTAGTTCAAAGATTCTATATAAGATGCGTAAAAGTTTAATGAGGGTTGACCATTAAGTCACCATTAAGCTCAGCTTAATGGTGGCTTAATGGTAGCTTAATGAAGTTTGGACATTAAGCACCTGTAAGTTGCAGCTTAATGGTGACTTAATGGTGGCTTAAAGGAATTAACTTCTTTAAGCCACCATTAAGTCACCATTAAGCTACCATTAAGTGATTGCTTAAAGGTGGTCTTTCGTCTTGTGTTAGTCTAAATCAAGATACACAATATGGAGTTGCCCTCAGTGGAATTCTTATCACAGGTTGTTGTAATTGGTGCTTTAGATCAGATTTGTTTGATTTCATACACTGTTTATAAATATAAGTGTCGTGGAAATGTAAATTTTTCTGTTTAAAGGGTTTTCTTTCTAGTTCTTGGATTTTTCACCACAGGTTCTTTTCTAATTGATGCCTTAACAAACCAAGGAAAATGCTTTGCGTCATATAGTGGACTTTGTTGTGTGTTAAGAAGCTTTCCAACTTTTTTATCACTGCTCTAACGATTCGAATAGTCCAGTAGCAAATAAATGTATAGGTATAGCAATTATTCTGCTTATTGCTGTTAACCTCTGTGTTTGGTCTGATACGGAAATTAATGAAATTTACATAATCATCCATGAATCCAACATATCGCATTCAGGAGAACCTTCTCAAGGATGATCAGCATCTATAGACGTATTGTTTGATGATATTGCTCATACTATTCATCCTTATGGAACTCCACTAAAAATGGAATTCTTTCTTATGACTCTTGAATTGTTGGCGTAAAAAATAAAGCAATTTGATGGTCCTAAGCATGAGGACACCTTTATGCACAAGTTTTGCCCGTTGATGAATCAGAAACAATTAACATTACTGGTTCAGGTGTTGTCCTGAAGCAAATGGAATGCTCCTGATTGGGCACGTTACATCTTGAACAAAATCACTGGTTTTCAAACGACTGAATTTGCAATGAAAGGTGTGTACTGTATGCTGGTTTCATTGTTTGCCTTTGGTTCTGTCCTGATGGTTGTTGTTGCGGCAAATCCTGATGAGATGACAATGTCATCATTTTACCGTTATTTCAACAGGGATGTTTTCACCTTCGATATTTTACAGTTTCTATTCTTAAATATAACGTTACTCGCAACCTATCCTTGGATCAGATCTAGAGACATTAATATGCATATGGACAATGTTGTTTTTTCGGTTTGTGCTTTTGCAAATATTCTTTCTAATTTTTTCGATAGCTACAGTTCCTTTTCAATCGAAGAATATACAGACGAATAAATGGTGTTATTACAATTACAAATACATTCGTTCAAACAATATACTTAATCACTTTACATGATGGCATGCATGAAAATAGACAAAAAGGCATCAAGTTGATGTATTTTCTTCTGGTAATAAATAACTTTGGATTTTGGATGGTCGTTTCTTTGCCAAAAGCCAGATATCCTTCATCCATTTACACGCTGAAGTCCTTCTATGACGATACATGGTGGAAAATATTCAATAAGATTGTCTTTCCCTTCGTAATTTTTTACCGCTTTAAGGTATCTTTGTTTTTCTTTGAAATGTGCGGTAACAGAGAACAAGAAACTGTTCTTCAAAATCGAGAACATTTGCAATACTCGCGTCTCCAAGGAACGTCATTGATTAAGAATGAAACAAGGACAAGACGCAGAATGTCCTATGATGAATGTTAGCTAGTCCCTTCATGTTTTTAGCTCACCCGAGCCTAAGGCTCAAGTGAGCTTTTCTCATCAAAATTTGTCCATTGTCTGTCGTTGTTGATGTTGTCGTTGTCGTCGTCGTCTGCGTCGTCATCGTTGTAAACTTTTCACATTTTCATCTTCTTCTCAAGAACCACTGGGCCAATTCTAACCAAATTTGCCACAAAGTATCTTTGGGTAAAGGGAAGTCAAGTTTATTCAAATGAAGGGCCAGGCCCTCTTCCAAGGGGAAATAATTTTTAATTATTGAAAATTAGCATTTAAAAAATCTTCTTCTCAAGAACCACAAGTTCAGGAATGATGAAACTCATGTGGAAGCTTTCTCAGGTAGTGTAGATTCAAGTTTGTTCAAATCATGACCCCTGGGGGAAGGGTGGGAAAAAAAATGAACGGTCAGAAATTTACATATAAATATATAGGAAAAATCTTTAAATATCTTCTTCTCAAGAATAGTAAAGCCATGATTGGTAATATTTATATGGAAGCATCAGGTGGTGTAGATTCAAGTTTTTTCAAATGTTGAAAAGTGGGGCCACAATGATAAATCAAAGTTTTATAGTTTATAGGAAAAAACTTCAAAAAATTCTTCTTCTCGAGAACAGGATGATCGGTCATATTTATGTGAAAGTATCCTCAGGTGGTGAGGTTTCAAGTTTATTCAAATCATGACCCCTGCAGCTAGGGTGGGGCCATAACGGTCGATCAAAATTTTACAAAGAAGTATATAGATTCAAGCATGTTCAAATCATGACCCCTGGGAGTAGGGTCGGGCCACAATGGACGATCAAAGTTTAACATAAGAATGTTAAGGGAAAATTTTTAAAAATCTTCGATCTTCTGAAGAACAGCTGAGATAGCATTGATCATATTCATATGGAAGCATCCACAGGTGGTGTAGATTCAAATTTGTTCAAATCATGACCCCCAAGGGTAGGGTGGGATCACAATGGTCGACCAAAGTTTTACATAGGAAGATATAGGGAAAATGTTTTTCTCAAGAAAAGCAAAGCTATAATTCGTCTGTTTTTATATCGAATCATCCTCAGGTGGTGTGTATTCAAGAATGTTCAAATCATGACCCCAAGGGGTAGGGTGGGACCACTATGGTCGATCAAAGTTTTGTTGTTGTTTTTTTTCTTAGTCAGTGCTCAGGTGAGCGATGTGGCGCCTGGGCCTCTTGTTTAATTCTATATGAACAGTTGTGTTATTGATAAGAGTTTAATATAACAAGTCTCATGTAAAAAATTAACAAGTACATAATTAAATTTATACTTTTATGTACATGTAAATTGGTGAAATCATATTCGTCAAGAAACATTTGTTAAAAACACAATTATCAACTAAATAATGAAGCACGCCCTCTAGTGAAGCAACAGTCAACATTGCTTGACGAAAGGTGATATTCAAAAAAAATTGACTGGGCAGAATGTGTTTGCGCAAGATTCACTGCAATATATATTTGTATAAAACATTTAGTATAACATAATAGATATTGTATGAGGCTGAGTGTGTGACAGTTTTGACATCATTGTCTGCTTTATTTTTCATTCATTTTTGTCTTTGTCTTTGTTTTTATTTATTCTTTTATAATAGTATATGATATGCATTAAAAAATCTACAGTGGATTAAAACATATTATATATAATAATTAATTAATAAACACCATTTCCTTTTTTTATTATATTTTTCAAGTGTATTATTTCTGAAGAAAATATTATGTGTTTAAATATTTGCAATCTTGGACATATTTTGACTCTTCCTTTTTGACATAAACATCATTATTTTTCTTAAATGAATTTATAAAACAGGCGACTTTATTCATTACTAAGCAAAGATGGCCAATTGTAATCAATAAACCGTTGTTTTTTTTTATCATTATGTATTTCCCATAGAAAAGTTTATCTCTTATTGTAAATTCATCCAAAGTTTTATGTAAATGTTTGGAAAAGAAGTTTTAATTAGAAAGAATAAGATTTGCAAACAGTCAGAAAGATGAACAAGAGATAAAGCCTTTGATTGATGTAAAGTAATGCATCATTGAACAATGAATTTGAATTGCTTCTTATAACAATTTCATAAACGGCAAGCTACAGGGGGAGGGTGGCATATAGTTGAATGAACAGTGGGACAAAATATAAATACGAGGGTTGTTAGAAAAGTTTGCGGACAAGTTCTATTGTGAGCGCGCTATTTCAATGATAAACTCTTAAGATAAAAATTTGACCTTTTTATGCCCCCGTAAACGAAGTTTTGGGGGTATATAGTTTTTGTCGTGTCCGTCCGTCTCTCTGTCTCTCTGTCTGTCTCCCTGTCTCTCTGTTTGTCCGCAAAAACTTTAACCTTGCCCATGACTTTTGATTTAGTTGAGCTATGACCTTCATATTTCATATGTGTATTCCTTGTGACAAGACCTTTCTTTGGGTACCACCAAATTTGACCTTTTGACCTTGACCTTGGAGTTTGACCCACTTTTACATGAAAATTTTAAACTTTTACTTTGGCCATATCTTTTGAACAGTAGATACCAGGACATTTATACTTCACATATTTAATGTTTGTTGAAAGACCTTTCATTGGATACCAACAACCTTGACCCTTTGACCTTGACCTTGTAGATTTCTGTACTGGTGAAAAAATTTAACCTTGGCCATAACTTTTGAACGGTAACATATAGGGCTTTCATACTTTATATATGTAATTCTTGTGAGAAGACCCTTCATTGAATACCAAGCACTTTTACCCTTTTGCCTTGACCTTTGAGTTTGGCCTACTTTAAAAAAGCAAACCTTGACCATAAATTTAAAGGCTTAAGGCTAGTGCTCTCATACTTTACATATTTAATCCCTGTGACAAGACCTTTCATTTGCTAACAACAAATTTGACGCTTTGACCTTGACCTTAGAGTTTGACCTACTTCAAAAAAATTTTAATATTGGCCATAACTTCTGAACGGTTAGGGCTAAGGCTTCCATATTAGATACATAAGTATTCTATGTGGCAAGCATTTCTTGTATTCAAAAATTAATGAAATTTTTACAGAATCAAGAGGACAAAATTGCTAAGTGATGGTATCAGTGAGATTAAATTTGACCGTTTAATATTAGAGGCAAGATCAGGTCAAGGTCTTAACCTTTTTCCTGGACATTAAGAATAAAAAATCACTGTTTTCAATCATCCGATCCCTACTTGTAATTCAAAAGATCGAATGTTTTTCTTTTTGCATAAAAAGATACTACCATATAGGGCCTATAAGATGATGTTACCAAATTGACATGGATAATTTAAATAAAATGGATATTTGCTAATCCGAATTTCCTCTACTTTTCTGAAATTTTTAGGATTTATTAGTTATTTTTATATGTTTCCTATATTTAACTTTTTTCTAATTTTCACATATAGTAAAGTTGTCACATAAAGGTACAAAATGATACAAATACTAAAAGTTTTGATCGTTTACGAAGAGAGAAATATCACTTTTTACGGATTTTTGGCTCAAATCTGTACCTAGAGTTGAAGCATTCAAAAGCCAACATAGTTCTAGTATGTGTAAAAAATCTTATTTATTTGATATATTTTGAAACTTTAGTCCCTTATTATTAATTTAACTTACATTTGGAAATTTCGTCTAGTCTTTGATTGTGTAAAAAATTATATGTTCTATAATAATTTTGAGAGGCAGAAAAGAAGATATTTTCATACGCCACCATTCCGCCAAAAATATAGTCCCTGGTAGTTTTCAAACGCAGTTTACCATTTCTATTCAAATTTGTGTAATTGTGATGAGGAAAGAAAAAATGGTCTTTTAAATTTCTTACATCTAAATACATGTATATAAGACATATCAACAAATGTACTTTGAATATTCCATCTAGTCAGAAACCAGAGAAGAATCCTACCTTAAGTAAAAAAAAAAACGACAAAAGTCAAAGAAATGTAAGATAGTTAGAACTCATAAAAATCTTAACGGTCTGAAATCTGGTTTTCACGTCACTAACGTCAAGTGATTGCTCCGTGAATCCTATGACCGCATAGTAAAAATCGTTGTAATTTTTTTTTTAAAAGTTTTAGTAAATAGACCTGATTTTTTACATACCAATAAACAAAAGATAGGAATTTAATTAGACGTAGGTCACACTTAACAGTACACAAGAGATTTTTCGCAAATCAATGTGTCCGCAAACTTTTTAACAACCCTCGTATATTTTAAAGCTCATATATATAGTAACACAATACCAAAAATGTGTAATTTAAAAAAAAATTGACCCGAAAGAGTTTTTTATTGCTTTGGACCAAACAAATATTTAAATTTCTTATCTAGAAGATATGGTGGCTTATTTCTGACCCTTACATGCAAGAAAATTATGTCAACATGTAAGATAATTATGTTGACATGCAAGATAATAATGTTGATATGAAAGTTACAAATCTTGTAAAAGAATCTGATTTCATTATGGTTAAAATCACTTACGTAAGCCCATATCTGACATCGTGGATGCATGATGAAACATAATTATGACAAGATGCGGTTTACTTAATGTTAACATGCGGGATGATTATATAGACATGCAAGATATTTTTTGTGAACATGCGAGTTATCTATGTGAACATGCATGGTAGTTATGTTAACATGCAAGATACTTATGTTTACATACGAGATAATTATGTAGACATTGAAGATATTTACATGTATGTTCACATGCAAGATAATTATGTTAGCATGCTACTTATTTATGTCAACGCGCGACACAGTTATGTCAACATGCGGGTTATATTTTTATATATTTATTCCATTAATAGACAAAATAACAATCCTGATCATAAATCTAATTGATTGAATTGCGGACTTCACGTAGGCCCATACCGTCCTACTTTTTCCTTTTCAGTTCGTCTTCATTTTAGTGGTCTATTCTCTTCTGTCGGATACATGTATCCAGTCAAGTCAACCTCAAACCAACTAGAGATAAACCCATTTTCCATACTCATGTTTGTGTTTTTTCATTGTTAACATCTCTTTTCCCAATGTACAGGAGTAATATCCCGC
This sequence comes from Saccostrea cuccullata, assembly GCF_032062105.1. Lineage (NCBI taxonomy): Eukaryota > Metazoa > Mollusca > Bivalvia > Ostreida > Ostreidae > Saccostrea > Saccostrea cuccullata. The sequence goes on from NW_026919641.1 coordinate 24,233, forward strand.
TCAACATAGTGTTTTTGAAAATTTGATGCTCCACATAACCACCCAAAGTCACCATTTTTGACAACGTCTAATGTAGAGTGCTTTGGCACATATCGTCATATAATAGTCATTAATGTTGCCAAAAAATGAATTCTGAAACAAGATTACACCAAATCACGGAGTTTCTCTGTAGGTAATATTTGTGACATTACATTTCCGTATAGCTTGATAACAAAGAAAACTTTAATGACAATGCTATAAAAAAGTAAAAAAAATTGTCATGTGCTGACCACCGATATTTAATATTTTTTAATACCTCGTACATATGACATCACAAATATCTAAAATATTCTGTCAAAATAAAAAATGCATTATTTATATTAGATTTATGATATGTACATATAGATCTTTCTAACAAACATCAAATTTTCATTTTATTATTTTGTTTTAACAATAATTCACACTGTATTTCACTCATCAAAAACACAACAACCATATAAGCATTAAAGCGCACTGTTAGAGGACACTTAGATTTAATCCTCTCATATCAGTATAGTATTATGTAAACATATATGTAACTATTCTTTCCTCGCCGCCCAGAAAAACCATTGATAAAACCAAATTTTTGCTTAAAAAATCAAAGGAGACCTACAATTCTGTAGCAATTGCGAGGTAAACAAAATGAATGGTGGGCTCATTCTTACAAAGCCTATGCTTATGTAAGCCTATGTAAAATTTTGAGGAAAAAATTATGATAATGCGTTAAACATTGACTTGCTCGCGCAGAGCGTGCGCTAGAAACTAACTCAGATCATGAGGAAACTATTCAAACACGTCATTCCCAAAACTCTTGTTTCGCTGGCTGTTACCAAGTATACAATATTACTATGTACAATACGCAACTTCTACCCAGGTACAATAATTCGTTGACATATCGTTAGTACAACTATTTCTCGCTATACTATCGTAATGCTAGAAATCATAATTAACATCTGCAATATGTAATGTATCATTTGTTCAAGATTTCAAAATCCATTCCATGGAAACGGAGTTCAAAACAAGTCATTACTTTCGAAAGAGATTCTACAGTGAACATACCAGGTAAGTATTATTTAAACTTCAAAAAACTATACATAAACTATTTATCTAAAAAAAGAAATGCAGTAAAATCAAAGATGAAGTTTCTATCAGGAAGATTCATATAAATTAAACTTCTTAATACATGCTAATACATGCATAACATCTTATGATGAATATCATATGATAGAGATACAATACAGATGATTTCAACCAGGAAATATATTGTGAAATCAAAATACCAGTTTGGGAATTTTTTACCATGACACCCATTTCATGTGACGGTGTAATATAATATTCGTTCCTATAAAATCAAGTGGCTACCTTCTAATTTCACATTTTTATTGAAATGTGTCCAAACCCATTTAACATGTTTAATGTATACGAATAATGTGTGATATATGTTTTCTTTTGAAAAGGAAAAAGTAATTTCGTAAGTAAGTTATTAAATGTTTCATTCTTTAGCAAGACAAGCTAATTCAGAGAATTTGTGTCCCCCGCTTAGGGAAAAAGTAAACCATGCGCAGTTCGTGGAGGGGGGTGTCAGATCCCCCTGACTTAAGTTGTAAATAATTAAATTTGTAGAATTATTATATGTATACATGTATACTGAAGCAAATAAAATACATGTATGTCAATATGCATATAAAGATTTGATTGCTTATTCTTTATTACGTGTATAGCAGATTCTTTTTATATGGAATATTTATCACACTGTAATAATGATTTTATAACCTCATAAATTTTTCATTTCACATGCTGCATACTATCATTTAATTAATAAAAGTATTTGAAAAAAAAAAAGACAAAGAAAGGATACACCGAGATTCGATCCCGGGACCTCTCTCATTTGAAGCGAGAGACATGACCACTGGACCACGGAATCGCTTTACACTGTGTGAAGTATATGCAGAACTGAAGTCACATATATGTATATATTCATGTTTTCATGTTCGGTATTCTCAAAATTTTACACAATCCATGGTGTTTGATTTATTTAGCCTGTATTAAACAGTTCTAATAGATGTAATAAGAACATAAAGTCCGCCGAGAACCTGTTTTATACGCAATAACTCTCCTCATGCCCCTGCGCTAAAAATAGCGACATGTAATACTATAAATACTAATAAAACAACGGGGCGGGGCACTTTGAGAGGGGCGAGAGACGTCCTAGGGAGTTTTGGTATAAAATTACATTGCATAAGCTCAAAATCTTCTTGAAATATCGCCCAGAAATGATAGTATTACACACAGACAGAATGTATAAATTTACGACCTTGAACTTTAACCTTTTGACCTCAAAATCAATAGGGGTCTTCCTTAGGCCACAGGGAGTTGTTGTATAAAATTTCATTGCAATAGCTCAAATGGTTCTAGAGATATCGTGTGGAAACGAAAGTGTTTTAACATACAGAATTTGCTTATTTATGACCTTGACCTTTGACCTTTTGACCTCAAAATCAATAGGGGTCTTCTTTAGTCCATAGGGAGTTGCTATGCTAAATTTCATTGCAAAAGCTCAAAGGGTTCTCGAGATATCGTGTGGAAACGAAAGCGTTACAGACAGACAGAAAGACGGACGGACGGATGGACGGACGGACGGACGGACAAACCCAAATTAATATCCCCCACTTTTCAAGCGGGGGACAATAAAACAAATTGACTAAATTTAAAAAAAAAAATAATGCCAGAGAACAGGGACCAGAAGTGTATCATTTTGAGAGATAAAGAATCTTTATCGATCTATGTTCGAGCCATCAGAATAACTTGTTCACGTGTATAAATATGTTTGTTTGTTGTTTAACGTCCCTTTTTCTACTCATATGGAGACGCAAACACTTACCTTGCCGGTGAAGAACTACAAATTTTGTCCTACACTTGGCGCTCATTGCCATTGAGCAGTGAGGGATCTTTCTAGTGCCAGCACCCGAAGGACTGGTCTCCACGTCTCACAGTGGGATTCGAACCCGCGACTTAAGGATCAACTCCTTACTCCGAGACTCTAGAGCAGACTCTCTAACCACTGCACCACGCAGACGTGTATAAATATGCATATTATGTAATATTTTGTTTATTTTACGAAAAGAAGACAAATAATACATATCTGTAATAAAACACAAGACATCCTATTTGCAGATTACAATAACAAGAAACAGAAAGAAATTTTGACATGAATTTTGACGAGAATATAGTAGACGTTTGTGATAGTTCAAATCTTATTCCCGAACCAGAGACACAATCTGAGGAAACAGAATTAACTGCTACAGGTAATCCCCTCTCTCTCTCTCTCTCTCTCTCTCTCTCTCTCTCTCTCTCTCTCAAGTTGGATAGGAATATTAAATTTATGAATAGAGAACACGTAAATCCATTTGATTCATTTCACTTATGATAGTACAATTAAACAAAAACACTAGGTGACTCTCGATGGCTCGAACTCCGATCTCTCGAAGTTCTCTATCTCTCGAAGTGAACCCCCGGTCCCGTTTTTTCCTCTATATAACTAAGCAAATTTACTCCTGATCTCTCGAACTTCTATCTCTCGAAGTTCTCTATCTCTCGAACCAAAACCTTGGTCCCGTTACACATATTTCATTGAATTTTACTCTCTATCTCTCGAAGTTTGTTTGCGCGTGTATACACGCCAATCAAGCGTAAAATTGTTTCAGTCTGGACTTACCTGGAAACCGTGAAGGCCATGGGCTGGCATGTAGGTGTTAATTGGGTGTTTACATAGATGACACTACACCTGTGGGTCGTCCGTGTGTTGTTATAATTAATTGGCTATTTTTCACAGGGTAATTAGAAAAAATTCACAACTTATTTTGATTTGAAACCGAGACGATAATTTTTTGAAATTAATTTATGGATGTTCGTTTCAGTAAGTTCCCATAGACTATGAACTTTCATTATGATTATATAGAGTCTACATAATCCCAGTATGGGAAATATTACACAAGAAAGTCTTTTCTCAAGGACAGAATACCAATTAAGAAACTTGTGAAGGGCCCGATCAAGCCACGGAATAGCCAAACCTACAATTGCTATTCGGGTTTCATGTAATCATGAAATTAGGAACAAATAAATATTGAATCTTTAGGAATTCGTTTTATTTATTCGAAATACAATCATTGTTGTTGATATCTAGTAAATTACCTGTAAAATACGATTGAAAACGTGCAAATGACATTATTTACATATACTTCCGGTATCTTTAAAAGTAGAACTTCGACGATCGGAACTGAAAATTCCGGATTTTATTTACTTTTTATTTCTCGAACCCCTCGATCTCTCGAACTTTTCTCGCGGTCCCTTGAACTTCGAGAGATCGAGAGTCACAAGATAATGAAATGTAAGACGTCGATGCATAAAAATGTCATTCGAATACAATTTATATGTGATAGAACTAAAAATTAAAACATTTTTATGATATAATGCTTTTTATTTAAGGAATGAATTTAATAGCTACCCATTTTATACGGTATAAACTGGGTTGGGGCAGTTTTTGCTTTATAAACCGCGAACCTGTTTATGAAAAAGCGTAAACTGTTCCAATCCAGTTTATACCGTATAAAATGGGTAGCTATTAAATTCATTGCTTATTATTTAATTTTCATTCATTTGATGTAAGAAAAAAAGATGATTGTTCTAACAAAATGACTTCAATTTGTACAAAATTTGAATGTAACGTCAGGCGGATTGATACGTTTCTGACGAAAGTCATTGTGACGTAGGCAACCCATTTTATACGATATGAAGTAAATTTTTTATCTAATCAAATACAGCGTTACAACCAGAATTAAATTATTTAGTTTTACACATAATTACATTTATTTTTGAACAAACAAAAACTATTTAATATATAACAAATCATTTAATTTAATTTTAGAATTACATGTAGTTGAATTGTTTACTTTTATTTGGGTTTTTTCCGCACAGCTGGTGACAACAAAAGTGAAGTCAAATGCTGTGTATATTTGATGACATTGTTTTCCTTTGGTCTTATCTCCAGTACGATACTATATCTACGATTTCTATCTGATTTATCGAAAGAAGTAAATGGCGATACTGAATACATAAACCCTCTTTGTCTAATTCTAACCACCATTGCTGCCGCTGGAAACTTGTGCTATCTTGTTTTGGTTATTACCACCTACGTAAAAACTGGCTGTGAGGGAAATGTCATTTTCTCTGTGCAAAAACTATTTTTTCTTGTTCTGGGCTTTTTTGCAATAGCATCTTTTGTAGCTGATGCATTCAATAGTAAAAACTCCTGCCCGCTACAATACATTATTTTGTGTTGTACTTTTTCGACTACTAGTATTCAAACGTTTTACCTATGTTCAATTGACTCCCATTGTATTAAAATACATAAACTGACCAATGTTGCGTTCACTATCTTAATGGCGGTAAATCTATGCATTTGGCTGGATACAGAAACAGAAGAAATTTACAATATTTTCCATATATCTAGCAATTCTAGTTCAAACACTTACCGTAAATTCCGAACCAAAAAATCTTTATGACGATATTTCAGATGCAATTGATCCTTTCTCAACACCATTAAAGATCGAATATTTTCTCATGGCTTTAGAATTACTGACATCAAAATTGGACTCTTCTCATTCAAAACGCGGCAACTCCCATACCCTCATGGGACAAATTCACTCAAATGAAGTAGCGACAAACAGAAATTATGTCCAGCTTATTTTAATAAAATTAAAAAATAAACAGCAAGTCAAATTTATAGTTAAAGGAGTTTTTTGTTTCCTCATTTTTCTATTTGTCTTATTTGCAATAATTGTCGTGATTGTTAAACCCAAACCTGGTGAATTGAATATAATCTTACACATGGTTTATTGCAATGTTGAATTTGGTTTTGAAATATTGCAATTTTTGTTCTTTTTGATAATTATTATTGCAGCTTACCCTTGGTTATGGCATGCAAACATGCATTTGGATACAATCGTCTTCTCCATTTGCGCCTTTGCAAACGTTTCATTTAATTTCTTTTGTTGTTTTGGTCCTTTTTCAATTGGACAAAACGTTGGAGGAGCTAATGCAATTCTTGTAATGCTAAACACTTTCCTTCAAACGACGTATTTGGTTGTACTTCATAATAGTGAGAACAAAGAAATCTACCGGCAGCACTTGGGCGTTATGTTTTTCCTGCTTGCCATCGATAACTTAGCATTTTGGATGGTTGATTCCTTAGCACAAGAAAGATATCCTCCTTGTACATATTCAACAACAAAAAATTTACAACGACATATGGTGGAATATATTCAATAAGATTGTTTTCCCGCTTGTCATATTTTACCGATTTAAAGCAGCGATGTATTTCTTTGAAATGGAGACAAGGGGGAAACACGTGCACTAGGGACATAAGCACCCAGTGTGACAGCCAAACAGAAATAGATGATGAACAAACAGTTGTGAAGGACAGAAGTTAAAAATTTCATAATGCATTTTTATAATGTTCCTTTAACTGAACACAAATATATATTGTCACCCGATTCCACTGGTAATATTTAGTTTCCAAATCATGTTTAAATCTGAAGAAATCTCAGTCGTAATAAGTAATTAAAATATTTCAAATTTATTTAAATATTTATTTCTTTGTGAATCTTATATACATTGGTGATAAAAGTAAGATTAAATGTACGTAATTGCATAGAAAGAATTTTATGATTAAGGAGATATATTTACACTGTAAATGCATGCATTAATTATGCTTCATGAATTATGTGAAAGATGAACATATGCATATTAATTTATTAAACATGGATGAACCGAAAAGCTGACTTTTTTTTTAATTCAATCTTAACTCTTTTCTATCGTGAAAATAAATTTTTTTTAATTTATAAGTAAAACTCACTTCTACACATATTAAAATATTCAAAATGACAATGAAGGACTATATGCGGCAATGGTCAATATTTGCCCCCAAAATCAAACTTTGAAGGAGAGCGCATCCTGAAAAATATGCAAGGAGGGCTTTATTTGGGTGATCTAACAATACAAATCAAGAGCAGAGCAAATACGAACAAATAGGACATTAGAATTGGAATTAAGTTCCATCGAGGGGTAATCATTCCATGTCGAAAGTTCTGTAGCAACGCACTTACAAATAACGCACTTTGATTTTTTTTCTTCAAAGTGCATTAAAATTGGGACAAAATCAACGCACTTTGAAAATGTTTTTCAAAGTGTGTTAAAAGTGTATATCAACATTTTTACCAATTTAAACAAAGAAGTTCAGACCAAAACTGTAGGAGGAGTAGCATTTTGAACAATTGTTTACAGACAGACGGACATAGAGACAGCTAAACAGACAGACAGACGAACGACAACCACCTTACTATCGCATGAGCTCTTCTGGTCTCTTACCAATAGAACTAAAAAATTGGTTTCAACAACTTTTATCATCATATGAACAAAATGGTTGAGATTTGATAACATGACAAAAGATAAAATTGTGCACTCAAGATTAGCTTATCTATTTTGTCTCAAAAACTAGGTCTTATTTGGCTTTTGTCTTTGCCTTGGTACTTTGAATTTCAGAAAGAATGTTGTAATGCATTGTTGCGTTTGACAGGGCATTACTTAACTCTTCTTTTCATTGCCTTTTATACAATAAGTACATCTTATTTGCTCTTGCTCTTTTTTTCAAAAGGTAAGTATTTATATATTTAAGAAATACAAAAAGAGACTTTTCATATTATTATGTTTTAGAGAAGATTCAGTTAACTTGATTTCTCTGCTTCGATTCAATGAGAAAAATAAAAAACTAAACTAGTGATTGCAATGGATTTTATTTTTTAAATTATTTGAAACTATACTTATTGATGTACTCGTATTTTGAATAAACTCGCTGTATTGAGATTAATGAGAGTCATTCAAAAAATGTTTAGAAAAATAGAAAAGTAGAAAAATATTTAATACGATGAGACATGTCAACACAGGGATGTTCACTCTTCTTAGGCACTCGATCCAACCTGTTAATGCTCTGTTCATAAATGTGTACGGTATTATTTGAAATTTTCTTAGATCACTGTCACTATCATTACCACCAATCTTATTCATTCAATCATATTATCTTGAAGAAAAATACAATTTTGTGATATCTTAACAAAATATATATTTTGTGTTGTTGGGTTTTGTTAGATCGAATAATACTTGTTTTTTTAATCATATAATCACTACTGTCGTCGTTTTATAACTACTGTACATGTGATTTCAAACTAACAAATCGCGTATAAAAGATGACGCAAAAAAATAGTTGGTTTACAATATGTTTGCATGTTGAAAGATACTGAAAGTCGCATTCCGTAGTTAGAAATTTTATTTTGTTTACTTTGTAAGGAGTTGATCATTGCCCCACTGGTTCCACCGTGGAACTTGGAGACTGATTCTTCGGATGAGATCATAAAATCCGAAATTTTCACAGGAGATGTAGGCCTGAAAAAGACCCCTCATTCCTCAATGGCCTTGAGTGTCATGTATATATTGTAGGTCTTAATTTGCAGCTTTCAACTTCCAGTTGGTAGCTTCGATATACTGCATACGGTAGATCTAAAACGGGACAATTAACGAAAGAACACAATCGAACAAACAATAGAGATATTGGGCAATTATTATATTAAAGGGTATGCGAGTACAATTATATTAATTGTAGATTTGCTCCTTGACCCCATTTTCACCGTATATAATGTTTTCAATAATCTTGCAATGTACAGAATGTAATCGTATTTAATCTTTAGTTTAATTTGTTGCATTTATCCTTTTAAAAAAATTCCTGAAATTTGGTAATAATGTGACATTGAATTAAAGTTAAAACCAAATATCTTTTAAAAATGAACCCTGTAACCAAACTTTTCTTAAAGTTTCTTATTTTTTTGACGTCATTATAAAATGATCAGAATTAAATACAGCGATATGCTATTCTAAAGAGAGCTAATTTAGAAATAATCTATTTATTTATTATGCATTTCTCAGTCTAAACTTAAAATATTCATTACAGGTACTGGGGATAATCATTATCATGGAATATGAAGAGGTAAGCTACATTAAAAAAAATCTTGTTCAGATATAAAAGTTGGGTTTCAGAGTTTTCTCAAGGGCATCAGGAAAGTCTAGAGTTTGAATTGCAAAAAGACTAAGGACTTGTCCTTTATCTTGTATTTGCACATTGCTGCATATCTTGTTAAGTTGGTCAATTACATCAATGCTCTTGAAGAATGTTTACTCTAAGCAACCTCAAAACAGTTTTTATCCTCTCGAAGAATTTTAGTAGGTATTCGGATGGGAAGTCAATTTATATGTTATATTGTCATAGTATAGCTGTAGATAGCAAAACCCTGAAGGCCGGGCTGATTCAGATAAGTCATACTACAATGTAATCTAAGGTACCACCCATAAACTATCCGTTCTGAACATGCTAAACCAGCTCAATGATACAATATTGTTAAAGATTGGTTACTACTTGAATCGTGAATAATATTTTCACATTAAATTATATGTTTTGATATCTATTGTTTAGAAAACAAATCTTGTGGATGGTTTTATTTCTTTATTGTTTCATGTCATCACTATTCAGATTTGCGGGACAACCAATGCTAATGCAAGTCTCATAGAAGAAACAGAGGAATATGATGAAACTCCTCTTTTAAGAAATGGATCAAGATCAGATACATGTACCAACAAAGTTTCAAGCTTAAGGAAAGGTAATAAAAATATTACCTTTCTCACTTTACTAATCAACGTCTTGTATCCAGAAGCTCATCTTAGCTTTCTGTCCGTATATTTCAGGTTTTTAACCTTTTTTATTATTTCATTACGTCCTCTTCATTTATTTTTACTCTCAAATATTTGAGAACGACTAGGTAACAAAAGAAAAATTTAAAATCTGAAGAAAATATCTTAGCTGCCCTGGGGGAAGAAATTAGAAAGCACAAATGAATTTACCTTTACAAGGATACTCGATCAATCCCGCACTAAACAAAGAATATTCAAGTTATCCTAGTCGTACGGCGTTAGCTTGGTGTTCGTGAGAGCTTTATGCTTGATCCCATGTCGCGTATAGCCAATTTTTATAAAAATGAAGTTATGTTCTCTTTCGCTTCGTTCAGCCAAACTTAAATCATTTCATGTTTAAATATAAAAATAAAACAAACACAGAACATATGGTAAGACAAAGTTAGTCATTCATTAAGGCCAAAGTTGTACAAAGACCATCGCGTCTGCAGGAGGGCCAGATCAGCGTCCAAATGTGGCAATGTGGGAGGATTTCTTAATGGAAAACGTTGCCAAAGTCTGCTGCTGATGGGTGAAATCAGTAAACATCATGGTTGAAAGAGGGTTTTTTGTTAAAAAAAACTTGAAAGTTGTTGGCTAACTTTTGTCGAGTGATTACGAAAACAGATTCCAAGATTTAAAAACCAAATGCCGACAAATTACTGCGATAAAGAAAATAGTACCACTTATTAGTGCCAACATTACAAAATAATTTAAATAACCAATTCATGCAAGCACTAGTCTACTGCTCTAGTGTAACAAGCTCTAGCCTTTAAAATCAAAGGATAGCCAGTTCAATTACTGTGGGATGCCCATCATTTACTCTTAAAAAACGATAAGAAATTTATTTACTAGCTGTTCCCTCCAATCCCTATGTACTAAAATTTTCCGAAGAGACTCTAAATCTCGTGGACCAATGTCACGATAGGCATGGCATGATTAATAAAGATATCTTATTGATATCCATGTTAGCGCGTATAAATCAAGAAAAAATTGTGGCATTTTTTTCTAGATTGACATGTCTAAGGTATTTTTTAATCGGACATTAAACAACATATAATATAAAATCATATCAACCGTATGTCAACAAATAACAAGACATAATACCATTAACTTCATGTCAAGAATTTATAAAGTTCATAAGGATGAATTAATTTGTGGATTCATATCTACAATTTTATTCGTAGCAAACGAGATTTGAGGTGGTATATTGTCATAAAATATATTTTTAAAATTGCAGATCATGTAATTTCAAATTTTCCTCTCCTAATTTTTCAGGAACAACAAGGCAACAGAACAACAACAGGCACGTTTGCTGCATTTACATCACATGATTTCTTTCATTCGCTATTTTCTTTGCTTTGATATTTGGCTTACGTTTTGGGCCTGATTTAGAAATAAGCCTCGGTCAGGATACACAATATGGAGACGCTCTTAGTGGAATTCTTATCTCAGTTCTTGTTGTTGGTGTGTTGGATCAGCTCTGTTTGGTTATACATAACCTTTATGCAAATAGATGTCGTGGAATTATTGATTTTTCTGTTGAAAGAGTTTTCTTTTTAATACTTGGGTTTTGCACAGCTGGTTACTTTCTTATAGACGCTTTGACAACACAAGATCTATGTTTTTTGTCATATAGTGGACTTTGTTGTGTGTTTGCTACTCTGCAAATATTTTACCACTGCTCCAACGATTCCAAAACTCAATCAAAAAATAAATGCAAAGGAATAGCATTTATTCTTCTAATTGCCGTTAACCTTTGCATCTGGTCTGACACAGAAATTAATGAAATATATATAATATTTCACGAACCCAATGTATCTAAATCAACATTAGTAGAATCCAACTTAACGCAAACGAAATTAGAACCTTTTCAAGATGTATCGTCCATAGATATACTTTTTGATGATATTTCTCATACTATTCACCCATATGCAACTCCAATGAAAATTGAATTTTTTCTCATGGCGCTCGAATTAATGGCGTCAAAAATGAAACAAATCGATGCCCAAAGGTATCATGGGTATGAACAGAATGCACCTATAGATAACCTTGTAGTGATAAATAATCAGGGTTCAGGCATTGTTAACTTGGTAGTAAAAGCTTATGTGAAGGCAGATACCGTCTTTAGCAAAATCACAGGTTGTCAAGCGTTTGAATTTGCAGTCAAGGGAATTTATAGTATGATGGTTTCATGGTTTGCTTTTTGTTCCGTCCTAATGGTTGTTGTGGCTGCAAATCCTGATGAGATGACCATGTCATCATTTTACCGTTTTTACAACAGGGGTGATTTAATATTTAATATTTCACAATTTCTTTTCCTGAGTATAACGTTACTTGCAACCTTCCCTTCGCGCCGTGACATTAATATACATTTGGACAACATTGTGTTTTCAATTTGTGCTTTTGCAAATATCCTATACAATTTTTTCGATATCTACAGTTCTTTCTGCATTGGAGAATATGTAGGAGGATTTAATGGTGTCTTAACAATTATAAATACATATGTTCAAACGATATATCTGATTATTTTACACGATGATCAACATAATGGAAATGGTCAAGCGGGAATCAAACTGATGTTTATACCTTCTTTCCGTAAATAATCTAGGATTTTAGATGATCGATCCCTTGGCACATGCAAGATACCCCCACCATTTACCTATTCAATGAAATCTTTTTATAATGATACATGGTGGAAAATATTCAACAAAATTGTTTTTCCTTTCGTCATATTTTACCGTTTCAAGGCAGCTTTGTTTTTCTTTGAGACTTGGTGCAGCAAAAAGGAAACTGATGACAACAATCGAGGACATTTAACAGAGATCGAATGAACATTCTTAGTAAATGGTTGAGGATGAAACAAGAACAAGACGCTAAAGCTGATACGATGAATGTTGATCACTTTCTATACCTTAACAATTGCATAAATGTGAGAGCCATAACAAGAATGAGTGTAAATGAGTAAAAAAGTAAAATAACTTTATAAAGAAAACTTGATCAGAAACAGATCGATATTTACAAAGTTTGAAAACATGTGAAATATCATGTCAATTGTCTGAGTGTTTTACATAAATATCATGATAATCATTGCCATTCGTAAGTTTTCATGTTCAGTCTATCCTTTACTAGTAATAAATGTATGGAATGTATTTTTATAAACCATTTAATTATACTAATTATCATGTATACAATAAATTCTTCTGATTTTTTTTTCGTAACGTTATATAATTGATGACCTTTAGATGTGGTTTCAAAATGGAGTATGTGTACATGCGCTTGACGTTTATTACCTTTTATTAAAAATAAATATTCCCTATACTATTATAATAACATGCAGTATTTAATTTAGGAGATATTCATATTTATGAAAAGAAAGGTTAGAAACGTCAAGCGCCTGTGTGATGAATCTCTCTCTCTCTGAGCCATCGATATTTAAAATTTCATTTCCCAATTTTTACATTCAAATTTCAAATATTTTTGAACATTTTAAGTTACACACTTTCGTCCATGAAAAACATGAAACATATGGAGATAACGAACAGTATTCAAGATCAAAAGTCCGTAAAACAAAACAAAATAGGAGCAGAGCAAAAATACAGACTTCCAAAACATCAGAGGTGGGATCAGGTGCCATGGAGGAGTGAGCATCCCCTGCCGACCGGTCACACCCGTCGTGTGCTCCTTGTCATGATCGGGAAAAAATGGAAAAATCCGTCGTCTATCCAGTGTATAAATGATGAACTAACAATCTCGTAGTATGAAAAACGTCAATCAGCATTTAATAATAAATTGTATTTGCTGACAAGGTCATTGTATCGAGCATAGATGTAGAACTTACGAAATGATTTTAAACGAGACTGCTGATATTCTTGTTTCGTAACTTGTTTGTCAATGACTTACCTCGTCTTAATAAGAAATTGTTCATACGTAGAGAATGCTCCTGCGTATCGAATCAATTGGGAGATATAAACCTTGTATGTAGGTGAAAAAGATATTTTGCTGCACAAATACGAGAAGTTGATGATTGATAAGTTAAGGGGGATGTACGGCCACTTTTAGTGCAGTGAGAGCAAAATGTAAACATTTCTTCAAATGGCTAAAATACATTATATTTTGATCAAATTTTAAGTCTTTTTGATAAAGATACAATAAATATGCATAACCGAATGCATGTTGTGCATATATAATCTATACTTTTGCAGAAAAATGCTTTTGATATGCTCCTTAGAACTGCGCAGCTACAGAATTCAGCAGAGCCTTAAAAAATCCAAAAAAATATGCAAACTGTGCATTGATGTTCTCTCTACAACCATTTGTTGAGAAAATGTCTAAATTTTGCACTTTTAAATGATAATTTCAAGTTCAAAACAAGGTACCATTGTCTTCAAAAAGAGTGTAAAGAACCATGAAAGTAGTTCATGGATAGCAGCACGTGGTCTATTTTTAGCACAGAATCTTGTTTTCCAGACCTCTTCTTAATATGGAGGGGCATAACAATCTTTAAATGTAGAAGAGAATTACAGTTGCAAAATATTTCAAATAATATAAACACTTTTAAAAGAGGAAAGGTGCTATAGTGTGGCTTGAAGTAATTTATTTAGTATTAATATCGAACAGTTGTTATATAGTTTACGTATTGATATAAAAAAAAATAAACTCTTTGATTCCAGGTAAGGAAAAATGAGCACCATCAAAGTTAAAAATTAAGAGTTTGTAAGTTTGCCACAGATAAATTATATTATCTATTAAAATTTAATTATCTACAATAAAACACAAAGAAATTAGACACATAAAATTGACTGATACGAATGACCTTGTTTTAGTACCTACTAGTACGAAGCGTTATCAAAAATTTCGCGAAATATCTCCATATCTACAAAACCACAGTTCAGATTAGATAGCCAAACACAAGTTCTATAAATAGCATATGCTGAAGTTTTGATCCTTGTTTGTGATGTCACAATCTGAAAATGACGTCATTATTCAGGTACTTTTGACGAAAAATGGTTGTCTCAGTGGAACTCGTTCAACAATTATGGCACATGTATATCTTAGAAATGCCTTTGAAGTAGCGTATAAGAATTTGTTCATGTGAAGCAGTTTATTAAATGGCTTCCTATAATTTCAATCAATGATTGGATATTGTTTTAGTGAAGGAAGGCAGATGGTTAAATATGATACTTGTTATGTTGCCCGGTGAAAGCAAGTTTGAAAAGGGATGTGTTTTTAATAAAGCAATATGCTATCAAAGACCTTCAATTAAAATTTTACACTTTGAAAAATACTTGAATATTTCAACAATAATATAAATATCAAATACCTAAGATATTGTTTACTTTTTGATCACCCCTCGTATACTGTGTCAAATAAACATGCATTTATAATTTTCATTACAGAGGAGCAACAGTTGAAAATTGGCATGAAATCATTCAGAGTGGGTTAGGAGATTTAATGAATAAATTTTTTTTTCTATTTGCCCATATTTTCAAAATTACAATTGTACAAAGTAAAGAGAAAAAATCAACCTATAAACATCTTTAAAATGATGTTTGGTGGTCCTCCCAACTCAGGAAAAAATTATTGGGTCCGTATTTATAGGTGAGAAAAAAAATCCTTAAAATTTAAACAGAATTGTTGACGGAAGAAAAAGAAAAAATATCGTGTAATGGAATGTTAAAAAAATGAGTCGGGCCATTTCTAGGCAGTAGATCGGGAGAGAGGGCAACCAAATATTTTTATAACAAGTGGTATTATAAGGCTAGTACATGTTCCATCACATACTTAGTAATGCAATTTTTTTTTAATCTTTGACACTATTTTGAAAAACAAACAAAGGATTTTCGGGGGTGGGGGGGGGGGGGTTAGCACTCACTTTTTTTGCGATGATAGACATAGCATATGCAATGGACCTTTCTTTGCAAACATTGTGCTCGCTTCTAAATTTCATAGAAACAACTCATTATATTTTATCAAGCTTCGTATGTTCAATGAGCGAGAGCTTACAACGTTGTCAACATAATGAGACATGATACGTTTTTGTGTCCAAACATGACCCCATACAATGTGTGGGTCATTGCAAACATTCTAGCTATTTATGTGAGGTGCCTGAAGGAAATCCTATAACTGCCTATTTTTTCTATCTAACTTCTAAACAAAATAGACATATGTACCAACTTTTCGAATGTAAGACATGTAATTACAATTTATTTTTCATGCACTGCATATTGTTTAACATTTTCAAATTAAATGCTAAGCATCCTCCTTGCAGTGCCCCATTTGAAAATAACTTCTATCGCCACAGAAAAAAGACCCACCGTAAACACATATGTTTAGGACATTTTTATCTTTTTTTCTTGAGTTTTAAAGAAACCAACAAATTATCAAGACTTGTTCCATAAAAATTGAATATAATCATGGTAATAAACGGATTTATCCACAGCAGATATATGCACATGCCAACCATGTGCTTAGTGGAATAATATATTAACGAGGAATTTCGAGTTGTAAACAGAACAGTTTTTCCCGATTTGCTGGACTGAGGTTAAATTCGCGTTTTTTCATTAATCAGACGATGCGATACAACAAATAAAAGTAGTAAGTAATATAACCTAATGATTATTACTTAGTAATTTCTTGTCTTGATGTTATTATGGTCGCATTTATTCTTAAATCATTGTTATTCGAACTCTGTGTGACAGAGGAATGGCGGACGAAATAAACACATGGCCTCAGGAAGACACCCATATGAAAAATCAAATTTTCAAGAATTATGGATAATGACAAGAAAAAAACGAAACAAATGGTTGTAGCCATATTATCAATGAATCAAACTAACTCCATTTTCAATGCATTTTTCATCTCATGAATGCTGTAGCTGCGCAGTTCTAACATGATTAATTTTCTTCTAATTAAGACAAAATAAACTTAATTGTTTACTAATTTTGGTCTGTAACAGTAGGTAATTAGTGCATTAGCACTTTGAGTAACTTTGAGCTAGTTTAGTAGAGTATTAAGCGCATTCTTGGTATTTCTTAGTTTACACCAGACTAGATCCAATATGGCTTGTACATCCCCCTTAAAGTCATCAAGTTTACCATAAAGCCTCGGTGTTAGGTTAACATAACCTTCTTTTTCTAGTAAAATATCCAAGTATGAAACAGTTGTGTAAGACTATGTGCTATCTCTAATTTCAAGGTCGACATATGAATGGAATAAACAATTGTTATTTGATAACACGTCTTCGATATATCTAAATGTGGAGTTAAAGGCAACAACAAGTGTTTTCTTTTTCTCGTGTATAAGATTTTAAATAAATTCTGATTCATATGAATACAAAAATAAGTCTGCTAATAACGGGGTGCAAATGGTACCCATGGAAATTCGAACGGACTGTTAGAAGACCTGGTCTGAAAAAACACATACTGTAAAATCACGTATTTTAGAGGGGTCAAATTTTTGAGGTTTTAGGAAAAATATTGGTTTATGGGGATTTAATTTTGTGGTTGGAAAAATGTGTAGTAGTAATGCATATGCAATTTTACATTTCGTGATGGACATAAATTCGTTGGTCTCTCCATACCTCAAAAACTACGAAAATTAATCCCCCACAAAATTAGTGATTTCACAGTAGATATTGTCAATCAGAAACTCAAGCAAGAAGCACCATATATATCTACAATAATGTAGCCTTCTGCGAGGGGGGGGGGGGGGGCTTTATTTCGATTTATTTTTTCTAAAGTCACAAAACATGCAGCAAACGATCAAAATTACTTAACACAAAATATATAACTAAGATTGCCTCTCAATAATTGTCATCAAAAATTATATTAATCTCTTTTTTTTATTTTATTCGTTTAAAATCTAATTGATATTTTTGCTATTGCTGATTCAACTTTATTATATTTTTGCGCCAACATTAGAACATGTTTTAACAAGTGTCAAGTAGGAGCTTTATTAGTTTGTATGCATATCTTTAAATGTCAGTGTCTCAAAGGTCTTCCTTGGTTTTCCTTAAATTTTACCTTTAATGGTAAGTTAAAGAATTTCTTTAGAAAGATATTTGAAGACGAAAGAAACATTTCCTTATCAAACCTTTAATCAAAGTTTGGTTTTGAAACGTAAACGTTATATGTGTACATATTTTATTATGCAATATTTAAGACTATGCGAGTTTAGATATGTAAATATCTTATTTTGGGATGTGTTTGTTAAATAAAGTACTTTTATAGGATATTTCCCTCTAATGTTCAATTTTTTTACCCTTTTTTTTTTTTTATTTTTGATGTTAAAGGATTTATTTACGACGCAGAATAAATCAAAGAGCTGAGGTAAGTTGCATAAAATCACCGATTCTCATGAAGTTCAAATTATACTGACACGCAAAAGAAACGCATCAAGCAGTAATCTACAAATGTTTGATTTTTTTATCTAATGATTTTCAAAAGCGAATAAAGTAAGGCTAAACCCACTTTTCGGAACATCAGAGATTTGATAAAAATGTTAAATGTTTATCTTTTAACTTTATTAAGTAACATATGACTGTTCAAACACTCCCCACAGCCATTCAAGTAAAACGTGCAAGACTGCCCTAAACAACAATTGCAGCTTAATTTCTACGATACAATAGCTTCATTAATATCGAGATCTGAGCGAAGGAAATATTCTTTGGCATTTTTAAATGCCCGTTTTCAGATGATTTAGGCGAATTTTCTCTAACTTAGAGCAGTGTAGCCACCCTAGGACTTCCGGTACAAGGACTGTCCTTAATACATATGATCCATAAGACCATGTTGTGGCGTAATGTAGTGAAATTTCGCTTCAGCAATTCTCCATCACCTTTACATTGAAATTTCCCAGCTAGAGCACTGGAAACGCGTACATAAGCCATTTTCAAGTAGCCTTAGCGTCGTCGTGGGAAACGAAAGGAGAGTTTTTTATTTTTTGAAATTTTGCTGCATTTCTTATGATGAACAGTCAAAAACTCTTAAAACTCCAAAATATTGCCAAATGTTTTGTTAAACATTCAATTTTTGATTTCTGTTAAGCAGACATAAACTTGACTTCCGGTTATGGTTTGCAAATCGTTCATCTGTTTAATTACCGATGTTTGCCAAATTGAAGATATTCATAAGTCTAAGTTACAAAATTCTACACTTTACATAATTATTTCCCCCTAAAGTGGGGTGTTGCGTTTCTTTTGCGTGTCGGTATAGATCAATGATAAAAAACATAAACATGCATCAATTACGTAATAAATCAGCTCGGTGATACTTTAATAGGTTCATTTAAAAAGAACTCGTTTTAGGCATTATCTGCAAATGAAGCTCAAAAAAGATTTTTAAAGTCAAAACCACTAAAGAATTAAACTGTGAAACAGCCCTTTATGTTCCAATATAAACAAATTGTGCATTTGAATCACCTGTAAATATTTTAACAAAATGTCTACTGATTTCATTGTTTAACTGTGAAATTACGTGCCTGAATACTCCTGCTTTTTGCATATTATTTCGAAAAATAAATATTATGATTAATCTTAAGCTTTTAAATTTGAATCAAACCTTTAAGTTAAGTCAAAAAGATTAAAAAACAAAAAGTGATATGCAGTTTCTCTTGATAGTCAAATATACAGCTCCGCGAACATTTTATGCTCATTTTTTTCATAATTCTTAAAGTAACATTCATCTAATAAAAATATCTCAATCTAAATAATAACAATTAATATTATTTATTCAAAGTACAATAGAATAAACCTGAGATATATTTGATATTTTATGTCAAGTCTACAAGCTCCTTAGAAACATAATCTGAAGTTTTCAAAGGCAAATTTAACAATATATGTCACGGTGTAACAACTATGATGATTCTACCATGGTATTCAAAAACTGAATTATCATTTGAAAAAAAAAATTCCAAAATCGTATGGCGAATCTCGTTTGAAGCTAGACTTCAAATAGTTGCTTTGAAAAATATCAATAATTGAATTTATCAATAAATGTCATGGTGTAACAACTATGATGGGTCCATGGGTATTTAAAAATTGAATTAGTCGAGCTTTCTTTGATACAAATTGGCTGAAATAATTTAATTAACTTCCTAACGGTGAAAATTTTTTCTACGTTCTGTCTTTATTCATCATTCTCGTCTCGATTTTATCAAAATGTAGTACCGAAAACGGACATGACTGCGATTGGATACAATGCAAAAAGTTAAGGTATATACGTAAATTGTTTTTATAAATGTGTTACTGTAAATGAGAAACAGAATGAAAGAGGTTTTAATGATTAAAAAAAATTACCAGTATTATTACTGTAGATTCCTAATTATATGCAAATAATTAATTTACGCGTAATTTCGCGAGAAGCATCCCTCGCGAAAAAAAAATTCTCTCTTTTATTTTGATGGTGCTGAAATCTATGAAAATTCTGCTAATCAACCGTCCATTCACAAATTATAATTCTCACGATTTGACGTTAAAGAGCCAGTTTGCAAAAAAAAAAAAAAAAAAAAAAACTCGCGACAAATAAGGAATCTAATGTAAAATGAAAATTGTTACTTTTTAATATCTTTGAATCTAGATTAAATCATGTATCGACAAAGAAATATTGCATGATCACGTACTCTAAATGGAAATTGAAAAGGAATTGCTAAGAAAAAGAGGATGATGTTGAAATATTACCTTTATACTATAACTATACTATAATAATACCTTATAAGTATGATCCAGAGTGGAAATATGTCAGTAATTTATATTTAAAAAAGCAATAGGCTTCTTCCTTGTAATATGTTGTAAAAGAAATTGATTTTTGAAAAATTAGTCTAGCTTTCGCAAACCTTATTTGAGAATGGTTGTGCTAAATGCAAAAAGTGTAATATCATAATACATGTTTCAGCTTGAATGCCAGTGAGTATGAATGCAGTAAGAATCGATTATTATGGTATAAAATTATAAATTCAATACAACTGATAATTTCAAAAATCTCTTATCCATATTTTGATAATGCATGATTGCATCATTTCATAGCTAAAACATTCTTCATAGACCTGTAAATGCGTCACATGGGACCGGTTACATTTTTGTGTGTGTGTGTGTGTGGGGGGGGGGTGATACTTACATCCTTCCCACTGTTGAAACTGTTGCTTCAGAGACATAAATATGGTTACTACAGGCTTGTTCCATCCCTTTACCTCTACATATCTTTTGCGTGATGTAAAACGTGTAAGAGAAAAGGCAATTACATGTAACTGAAAGAAAAATTGCTTGAAATTCTCTATGCTTACATTACTTATTCTTCGAAAGAAAGTATGCTATGCACATCGTTTGAGTTTTAATGGACATCGTTTATCGAAATATCACAGTCGTGTACACGTTTATGTTTTCATAATGCAAGTTGAACTTATGTAGACTTTCAGTTTTAAAATTTATCTGAGCATAGCAAAATAGTTATTAAATTTTTTGACTTTGAATATATGGATGGCATTGTGTTTTATATCTGTTTGAAAAATGGTTAAGAGAAAAAAAAAACATTTATGCGTTGCACAAACTCTCTGTACTTAACTTCTGTTAGGTTTAAGTGTGATATTAATTTGATCCGCCACATTCAAAAATTCGTTTAACAAATTCTTGAATTGGTTATAATGAATTCAACAAATCAGAAATAACAGATTGAATTCGTTATAACGAATTCAATAAATCTGTAATAACAAATTTAATTCGTTATAACGAATTCAATAAATCTGTTATAACAAATTTATTTTCGTTATAACGAATTCAATGAATCTGTTATAACATATTTGATTTGTTATAACGAATTCTAAAAATCGTTATAACGAATTCAAAAATATTTTTGATAGGTCCTAAATGGGCTTCCGTAGGTTTATGTTTTTTTGAAAAGTGAAATTTGTTTTTGTAGTTTCACAGATAATTGCCAGTTTAAGCAATAATTCTGCAGTTTGTTTAGTGTGTTCTGTAAACCACTATGTGACTCTGAAAGCAGAACAAGGTCATCTGCAAAGCTTAAGCTAGATACATGTGTATGTTTGAGTATGAGTGGATCACATGACTGATCAAAAATGTTATGTAGGTCATTAATAAAACAGTTAAATAAGGTTGGACTTAAACTATCCCCTTGATTTGCCCCTCTTTCTAGTTTAAAATAATTGGAATGACTGTTTTTGAACTTAAGAATTTTGGCCAGTTTGACTGTTCATTAATTTGTATAAAACGCCCTTATGCTAAACTGTGTCAAATGCTTTGTGCAGATCTACAAAGCATGCATATATTTTTGTCTTATTTCGAACGATATATTTCATTATTAAAGTTTAAAGTACAAAAAGGCTGTCTGTAGTTGTGTGTTCTGTTCTAAAGCCAAATTGCTGTTTTGAGAATAATTTATCATAATGTAGCATAAATCTTTTATTAAGTGTAGCACTAAAAAGTTTTGCCATTACGCTCTGCAGTGAAATACCTCTATAATTAATAAAGTCATTCTCATCTCCAGATTTATAGATGAGAATAATGAATGATTTTCTCTATGCAGATGGGTATTCTCCAGTATTCAATATTAAGTGAAATAGTTTAACTATAGATTTACAAGTAACCACTGAACAATGTTTTAAAGGTACTTGGACACAGACTTGAAGTTATTATTTTCTCTATAATATTACGACTTATATATTTTAAAAGCATTTCACACAAAAATTAATTAAAAATCTAATACCATACAAAAGATATTAAAATTTCAAATTTTTTGCGGGTTTGATTGACACATCCTTGCATTTTCACAAATTAATTTTATTCTTAATCCTTAGGAAAAGTGGCAATCTCGTTGTGTATAAATGAAAAATATTAATACTTTAATCCAGAAAATTCAGAGTAGACATGTTCGAAAGCAAAACAAACACACAGTATATTGTCAGTCCGTGCAGTTGTGGTAAGCAGACTGTGACGATTGAACGCACCCGGTGAATTCTAAATATAAACAATAACAGAACTCGAGCCCTGTTTACAAAAACTTTGTACATAGCACGAGTGTGCTCGATTTGCTAAACTCTGTAAGCAACCCTTAGTTAGGAACCACGATACTTGTGAGGGAGTTTTGCTTTCTAACATTTGTACTCGGAATAAAACTATTTTTCTGGAGAGAAATTTTAATATTTCTCATTAATACACCACAAGATTGCCACTTTTCCTAAGGATTAAGAATAAGGTTAAAATTTGTGAAAGTGCAAGGATGTGTCAATTAAACCCGCCAAAAAATTTCAAGTTTTAATAACTTTCAAATGAAATAAGATTCTGAATTAATTTTTGTGTGAAATGCTATTTATATATATATGTCGTAATATTATAGAAAAAATATTGACTTCAAATCTGTGTCCGAGTACCTTTAATATTTCATTTGGAATAAGATCCAGTCCTGCACTTTTATTAGTTTTAAGCATATGAATTACTTTCTTGACTTCAGTAATAGTAAATGGTTGGTCACCAATTAGATTTTCTTCTAAAAAAGATTTATACTGAGTTACGTGATCTTCAATCTTTTCCTGAAAATCTTTATTATTGTTTTACCTATACATTGTGTCTTGCAATGGTTTATAACTTTATACCTGCTGTATTATTAGAGCTTTTATCTCTTTCAAAAGAATTAAGAACTTCCCAGTATTGCTTGGGGATTGTTTCTTTCCACTTCAATACTTTGTCATATAATTCTTTTTGAAAAGAAATACCGGTACTTTTTTGTTTTACAATTTTTTTCATTTATTTATTATTATTATTATTATTATTATTTGCAGTGATTAAAATAATCACTAGTTAATTAAAGGATTCATTTTTCATCTTAGTTCCTAACGCTAACGTTAACACAGTTTTTTTTTTCAAATCCCTAAGCTGATTGTCAAACCGTGGTTTTTTTCTTAGCCTTTTTTTCTTACAGTTGATGACTTTACATGATTACATTGCCAAGTCTTGTAAAATTGAATTCAGTGCTTCTGTAGCTTTATCTATACCTTTTGTATTTTGCTCATAATTTGTATTGTCATAGGATAAAATTTGTTCTAATACCTTTGGATCAGAATGAGCATCTGATAATTTAGATTTTGAAATATTTTCCCATTTATAAGAGTATTTCAAAATATTAGACTGTAAAGCTCTTGAGCTAGAGATAATTTCCCTATTAGACTTATTACATTGAATATATACAGATATTTGTGCATGATCTGATAAATATGTGGGATCAGATACTTGAAAAAAATTATATTATTGAAAAGGTCCACATCGGCTACAGAATTGTCAACAGTACTAGCCCCATTAGGTTTGTAACAAGTAAATTTACCAACAGAATCACCAACAAATCGACCATTCAAAATACGAACGTGGGAGGCAATGTAAAAATCTAGTAATTGTCTACCCTGAGCATTAAAGAATCTGTCCACTGAATATCTAGGAATATCATGATCAACATTATATACTGACACGCAAAAGAAACGCAACGCCCTATTTTAGGGGGAAATAATTATGTAAAGTTAAGAAGTTTTGTATCTTAAAATCATGAATATCTTCAATTTGGTGAACATTAGTAAATTAACGGTTGAACGATTTCCATACCATAACCGGAAGTCAAGTTTTAGTCTGCTTAACAGAAATCAAAAATTGCATGTTTAACAAAACAGTTGGCAATATTATTGAATTTGAAGGATTTTTTACTGTTCATCATAAGTCATGCAGTAATATTTCAAAAAAATAAACTCTACTTTCGTTTCCCAAAACAATGCTAAGGCTACTTGAAAATGGCTTATGTACACATTTCCATTGCTCTAGCTGGAAAATTTCAATGTAAAGGTGACGGAGAGTTGCTGATGCGAAATTTCACTACATTTCGCCTCAACAGGGTCTTACGTATCACATGTATTAAGGACAGTCCTTGTACCGGAAGTCCAAGGGTGACTACACTGCTCTAAGTTAGAGAAAATTCGACCTAATTATCTGAATAACAGGCATTTAAAAATGTCAAAGAATAATTCCTTCGCTGAGATCTCGATATTAATGAACCTATTGTATCGTAGACATTAAGCTGCAATTGTTGTTTAGGGCAGTCTTGCACGTTTTACTTGAATGGCTGGAAGGGGGGTGTTTTAATTAACAGTCATATTTTACTTTTTAAAGTAAACAGATCAACATTTAACATTTTTATCAAATCTCTGATGTTCTGAAAAGTGAATTTAGCATTACTTTTTCCCTTTTGAAAATCACAAGATAAAATATCAAACATTGGTAAATTACTGCTTGTTGCGTTTCTTTTGCGTGTTAGTATAGTTATCTAGTAGTAGGTCTTCCAGGTTTGTGGATAAGCAATTATCGTTAACAATACAATCGTTATGATCTTAAATTCTTGCATTTAAATCTCCAAGGATAAGAATATTGCAAATATTTTTTGACAAAATTTTGTTACTTCAATTACAAGTTCAGAAATATCATCATTGTAGTAGACAGAGTTCACAGGTGGAATATAACAAGCACACACATAGAGATCTTTTGAAAAATTAAAAAAAGTTTCGTCTAGTTTCAACCATTGTCTATTTTCTCAAGATGTTACATCTTTAATTTCAGTTATATCCCTTTATGGATGTACATCACTTATCTTAAACATTCTTTAGTACAGTATGGCACAATCATGAAACATTGGTGTATCTAACAAAATTATGTAGTACTGTGGATTCATTAATTATTTAGACCCAATGCAAACCTTAAATTTCGCACATTGATATTGTTTGGAATACTGTTTGATTCACAATAGT
Organism: Saccostrea cuccullata; assembly: GCF_032062105.1. Lineage (NCBI taxonomy): Eukaryota > Metazoa > Mollusca > Bivalvia > Ostreida > Ostreidae > Saccostrea > Saccostrea cuccullata. Next base: position 49,874 of record NW_026919641.1, read on the forward strand.
ATATGAGCCCCATGCACAACTCATAGTTATGAATTAATCATAGTCCATTCCCAAAGCTAACCTTAAAAGTCGCACATTTATATTGTTTGTAATACTGTTTGATTCACGATAGTAGGAATCTGTTAAAGGATCGATCATTCTGCAAATAAATGTCTTCCGATGTTCTCTTCCCAATCTGTTCTGTAGTCGAGTAGTTTCTTTCGAACGTGTTAACCACCTGTTCATTTTTCACACATATTATAGGATTCACAACTCCCTTGATATTTTTCACATATTGACTAATTCCACTGTGTCTATTTATATGTATGCCATCGAATAAATGGATGTTGGATATGTTGCTATGGCTTACATATCCTAAGCTCTTCTCTTCACACAGATTCTTCAACATAGTATCAAACCTTTCTCACTTTGACTCATATAGCTTAGACTGGGCTGGATTTCCATAAAATATTGGTAATATTTCATTTACAACTATCTCACTCTCCGGTAGATGGTGGTGTGTCTTCAGTATCAAGTCTTCAAAATCTTGAATAACATCATCTGGATCTTAATATTCAAGATCATTGGATCCAATCTGAAATGTGATCACTTGAGCTTTCACTTTTTTCTCCTCTAAGAATTTCATTGCGCCATAAATTGTTTTATCTCTGAGGGTTGTAACTTTGGTATTCCTGTATTTGTAGGTTTGGTTTAAAATCTCGTACAATTGAACTTCCCACTATCCAAATATCATTTTCTTGATTAGCCTTCTCGATGGGTTGTGACAGAGATACCTGATTCTGCCTCTTTAGAATAGAGTGGTCGAGATCGTAACTATTCTCATCATCACAGGAAACATTATGAACCTTTACTGTGTCTTTCTGACCTTTTATTTCCCTCGTACTTTCCTTTGCCTGTGAAGTTTTCTGTGCTGTTAATTTTGCTGCCTCATCAAGGTTGTTTTCTAAAGTGTTCACTTTTAGGTATCTTGTATCCTCTGCTTAACTTTTCAGTTGTAGCGTTGTTTTGATTTAATATTTTTTCCAGCTTCAGCTCTCTTTCATTAACTTTTTAATCTTTTCAAGATTGGATTCTGATTCTGAACAATCTCTGTTAGTGCATTACTTTTTTCATTGCATTGCACATGACATTCGACTATCTTCATTTTCATACTACTGACATGATTGGCTGTTGTTTTTCATTTGTGTTTTTTGGATTGTTATTCGTTTCTCGTTTCTTCTTTTAAAACATCAGCCTCTGGTTCTACATCACTGACTACCTGATTGAGTCCTTTCAGTACCGTCTCACTTTCGTCTAGAATTGTGGACTGACTGTCATTAAGATTTGAAGATGGGCTATCTTCCAGAATTGTGGATTGACTCTCATTTAGTTCTGCCGTATTTTTACTTTCATCTATGACTGGTTTATGGGACAAACTATCATCAAGGTTGGGCATTATCAATGGTGTTCCGAATTTGCTCGAATTCTTTCTGTAGCCATTTTTGGCACAAATTACTCTGTACTAAATACCGATTAGTAGTATAGTGCAATGAAATCGTAATCATTTTCACCTCTTTTGTCTTAATTTGGACAATAGTTTTAGCTAGCGCCGGGTGTGGTATTTTTTCTTGGAACGGGTCCTTCTCATCTTTCAGAGATATTGTCGAGTGTTTCTTATAAAAGTCGGACCATTCAACATTCACATTCACATTATCTCGTAAGTCTAAATAGTATCTAATCAGCAGTGCTCTTCTCCAGTATAAAACACTTTTCTTGTTCAGATCAAAACTGTCACGTGTTTGAAAATCCCCTTTTGGGCCATAGTAAAGATAATATAAGTATCTCTTAATGTCAGTGCCTTGCTTTTATTAAATTAGAGCTTGAAATATATTTCATCTGGTCAAATACACCATGTGTTTCTGATTCAATACGTACGCGCTCAGTTCAGCTGCTTCTCGTCTCCGCTGCCATGTTTTTAATTTGTATATTATTTTTTCTCTCCATAAAATATACTTACATTATATTTGCATTAATGTAATACATTTAAATAAATGTTGCTTACGTAACGACGTTAGAGACAACCTTAAATCAAAATTTGTTTCTTGCACATTATTTTTAGTGGAAGTGTTTGGATTATAAAAAAAAATTCTAAAGCTATTATTAAGTTTGGCCATGAAATATCATAAAATGTCAATAGTCGGACTCTAAAACCTAATTCCATAGGCTTATCTATACTTAATCAAAATTTAAAATTGTTAACTATTTAGTCAATCAAAGTTCCAAAGTTTTCACCATAGTAAATCAATATTCCAAAGTTTTCACTTTGCTAAATTTAGTACAAAGCTTTTACTTAAGTAAATCAAAGTTCAAAAGTTTTAACTTTAGTTAAAGAAAGTTTTCACTATAGTTAATCAAAGTTCTCAAGTTTTCACTATAGTGAATCAAATTAAAGTTCCAGAATTTTTACTTTGATACTAAAGTTAACTATAGTTTACTACAGAATTTTTTTTGTTAGGGTTACTCTTAATTCATTTACCTGATCTTTTTTATGTATAAGAGCTTGTTATTTTAGATATAGAATCATTATTTTTATATCAGTTCAAAGTCGTTTCTAAAGTTATCGATATTCTGCAAGGCTAGTTCTTAATCCTCGATCATAAAAGGGATCTTAAACTTATCTTTAAAAAATTTTAACAACTTTAAAAACAGTAAACTTTTCTTTGTGATCCTACGTATATACAACCATGGCTATAGACAATAAACTACCAAGATCAAAGTGATCTAGAAGTGAGATGGCAAAAATGTTTGATATATTTTATTTAATGTTTGTCGCTCTTTACTTCAGTAATAAAGAAATATATACTGGACTTAAAGTAGATTCTAAAATATGTAAAATTCATAAAAGACATTTCCGCCATTTTTCGCTTTCCTTTTAGCTATCCCTACAACCCTTATATAAGTTGCAGACCTCTTAACAGTTTAAAGTTCTACCTGTGCGGACGTACATCTTACGTTGCTGTGTAAGTACTTTCCGATGAAATTATCAAATTTACGCACTTTTTTCATGCCAGGAAAAAAGCAACATCAAATATACAAGTCGATGCACTTTAATCAAACAGAAAATGCACTAAAACAAAGAATAAATGCACAAACTCTAAGCCAACGAAAAGAATACTGCATCAAACGAGTTTCAAGTTTGCAATTGGGTATAATGAAATTAAAGGGTTTATATACCTGTGTGACGGTGCTTATTAATGAACGGTGTTCAGTTTTAATTAAAGTATCTGTACTATGATTATAAAATTACTAAATTGTATTTAAGCGCATCTGAGCTTTAAGCTCAGGTGAGCTATTCTGATTACAATTTGTCTGTAGTCCGTCTGTCTGTTCATCTGTAAACTTTTCACATTTTCGACTTCTTCTCCAGAACCTCTTCCCCAATTTCAACCAAACTTGCCACAAATCATCCTTGGGTAAAGGGGATTCAAATTTGTTCAAAAAAGACCACGATCTTATTCAAGGGAAGATAATTAAGAAAAAAGTGAAATTTGGTGGCATGTTTTAAAACTCTTCTCAAGAACCACTGGCTAGGGAAAGATGAAATTAAAGTAGAAGCATCCTCAGGTAGTGTAGATTCACGTTTGTTCAAATCAAGACCCCCCGGAGGTTGGGTGGGGCAACGATGTACGATCAAAATTTTACATAGGAATGTTTAGGAAAAATCTTTTAAAAATCTTATTCTCAAGTACAACAAAGTCATGATTGATCATATTATATGGAACCATCCCCAGGTAAAGTTTGTTCAAATCATGACCCCCGGAGGTTAGGTGGGGCCACAATGGACGATCAAAGTTTTAAAAATCTTCTTTCAAGAACAACAAAGATATGATTAGTCATACTTTTATGGAAGCATCCCAAAGTAGTGTTAATTCAAGTTTGTTCAAATCATGACCCCCGGTCGTTAGGTGGGGCCACAATGGACGACCAAAGTTTTACGTAGGAATACTGGTATATAGGAAAATCTATAAAAATCTTCTTCTCAAGAACAACAAAGACATGTTTAGTCAAACTTTTATGGAAGCAATCCCAGGTAGTGTAAATTCAGGTTTGTTCAAATCATGACTCCCAGGGATTAAGTGGGGCCACAATGGACGACCATAGTTTTACATAGGAATACATAGAATAAAACTTTAAAAATCTTCTTCTCAAGAACCATCCCCAGACAGTGTAAATTCAGGTTTGTTCAAATCATGACCCCTGTGGGTTGGGTGGGGCCACAATGGACGACCATTCACTAGGTGAAAAAACCAGTTTCCCATTGTGGGAAACCTTATGGACACCATATGGAAACCTCAAGATTACATTATGTTTCCTTGTGGTTTCCGTGCGGGATACTGGGTTATTCCCCTTGATTCCGTGCAACGGAAACACCCTACGCTCCGATTCCATTAGGTTTCCCGAGGCTTGGAATCCAGTGGAATCGCGAGGTTTCCCTTGATTCCGTAAGTTTCCCGTACGGGAATCTTAAAGATTCCTCTGGTTTCCGTGTCTCGGGATACCTAATGGAATCGGAGCGTAGGGTGTTTCCGTGGATGGGAAACTAGTCGGGAATCTCAAGGATTCCATGTTTTGGAAACCACTTGGATACCATAAGGAAACCTGAAGATTCCACTGGCTTCCGTGCCTCGGGATACCTTATGGAATCGGAGCGTAGTAGTTTCCGTGGATGGGAAACTAGTCGGGAATCTTAAAGATTCCATGAATAGGAAACTGCTTGGATTCATATAGTAAACCTTGAGTTTCCATAGGTTGGAAACCTGAGGGAATTGAAAGGTAGTAGTTTCCGTATCATGGAAACTTATCAGGAATCTTGGGGTTTTCCTTGATGGAATCTAAATGGATTTATTGGAATAATTATTTTTTTTTCTTGTTTAATTTTCTTTAAAATTCTCATACTGGAATTAGCTTATGAGAATCTTCAAGTTTCTCAGGTGGGGTTACATTTGTTATTGAATATTGATGAGTGAACCTTGAGGATATAGTAAACAACAAAACAAATTTCAAATAAGATGACATTTGTATTCTCAGAAATTATATTAATAATACTATCTATTCAAATTCACAACAAAGAAAAATTAAAGTTACTCAATTCAGTTATTTAAGTATTATGTAAACAAAATAAATCTATGAAAAGTATAACAAATTTTAAAAATATGTCAAAGCATCAACATTGTATATGTACAACACAAAAAAAAAAATCATGGCTTGCTTTTAGTTACTATTATAAAAAAAAATAAAATATTTTATACTGAAAACCAAATTAGTGACGTTTGACAATCAGGGACTCAATTAAGTTACTGCAGTATTATAAAAAAATAAATCTATGAAAAAGCATCACAATTTTTAAAGATATGTCAAAACATCAACATTGCATCTGTATGTAAATCTTGGAATACATCTGTGAAATGTGAAAGCAGTCGCCCCATGCACTCAAAAGCTTTAGGCCTGGTTTACATTTTTGCAGACAGACCAACAGTGCAAAAACTATATACCCTGAACTGTTGATTACATGTACCTTATAAAAAAAACCAAAACAACTATCAATATTTACATCTGGAAATACACAACCACAGAATTAAAAAGTTCTTTTTCTTGTATCCTCTTGATAGCTGAAACCTCGTTTGACCTACAAGGAATAAAAAAAAAAGTTAAAATTTAGCTGAAGTAATATTTTACTAATCCACAAACATTGACCCCCATGAATTAAAATGATTGTACAGTAATTCTTATCTCCATAAAAAAAAACAAGTTTTCTGGTCATAAGGTTGTGAGTTATTATAAAAACATAATACATTAAATTTCCTAAAACAGATTCTCTCAGATTCAAAGATAAGATGTGATCCACAAATTATTTAAGGATGTACAGGAATAATTTCCAAAAAGGGGTCACATTGTCTATTTTACCCTAATTTTGTTTGATGTTGCAGCTTTTCTTATAATGATAGTACACAATTGGTAAGACAAGGAGACAATACACTATCATAAAACTTATCACAAGAAGGCCATAGAAAATGGTTCAATATAATCAGACTTTAGTATTTGCAAGCAAAAAATAACACATCCTTAATATTTTTTTTCAAATGGTATTGATCTTTTTGTTCACTTAAAAGGGGAAGTTAAATGAATTTATAAAAGTTTTACACAATACTAAGAAAGGTAAAAATAAATAAGTATCTGAGAAAATTAATTACCTCTATGAGGAGTAGTCCCTGGAAATGGCCCAACTAGGACACTTCTCAGGAGGAGGTGTTGTTGTGTCCTCTCTACCATTCCTTACAAATACCAACTGGCGTCTGGCAGATTCGGTCTTCAGGACCTTGTGTCTATATGCCTTGCCCAGTGCCTCTTTTCCCTTGCACGGTCTGGTTGATTCCCAGGAAAATAGGAGCCTGACCCTCTTTGTTGAGTCTTTGTCATCAGTCTTCTCGGATGAAGTTTTGTCCAACCGAATGCACTCCGTCAAGTTCTTTTTAGATGTTGGGGTCCATGACTCGTTCCACGGCTTTCTATCTTATTTCCAGTTTCTGAGGGAAAAAACGCATAGTTAATCATACAGACTTTTTAAAAACATATCTGTACAAGTATCAATAATAATCAACTATGTGACTTTAGTTTTGTAGAAATACCCATTGACACAAAATATCATAAATTTCAAAGAATATTTAATTCCTCTACAACCCTGCTATACATGATGAAAGAAGACTGTAAATTAACAAATATCTTTGAAATGTAGGCAAATTAATTTAAATATAAATCCCAAGAGATCACTTTTTCATATAGGATTTTAGTAAATTAGACTTACTGAATGCTTTCTTTTGCTTTGTTTTGACTGCTGTCTGTGAAGATCAGTCTTTCCATCTTCTGTCTCCGTTTCTCCTGTTTGTCATTAGTAATGACACTGATGAATGCCTCTAAAATATATAAAAACTCAAATATAACAAACTGAACACAAAAAAGAAACAAAACACACCACAATCTTAAGGGAATCTCTATGTTGTCACTGTCACAACATGCCGTACATCCAGTTGAAGCCCCGTTCTGGTCTGAAATGCTTATTTTATAGGTTTCTGTCTTAAACAAATTCACTTAAAACTGATAAATCACCGGGTATAGCTCAACATGCAATATTGAAATTGGATGCATCTCCTCTAGGCAACAAGAGTGGCCAATGTACCCCTTCTTAAAACATGAATTGTTCATCAAATTTTCAATTTGTTAATTTTGACTTTTTTTGTTAATCAAAAATATATTTACAAACTATTAAATCAAAATAAATTCAAGTTATAAAAAAAATGATATTAAAAAACCCAAAAGCCTTATCATCATGATATTTGATCATTCTGTGTTAAAACCCCTTAGTAGGGTCAGTTGTTTCCTAAACTGATGCTTCTTTTATGAAAAACCTATTTGCTTTTCAGCTGTAATCCAGCAAAAAAATATATCCCAAATACTGCAGATTTAAACAGATAAGGCAGATGTATCACCTTTACGTCACATAGAAGATACTCTGTATACACCCTGAATGTGAAGTTAAACCTGCTGAAATTTAAACTCATGAAATCACCAAAATACTCCCATGATAGTTGGAATTATTATTATAACCTGAACGTTTGATCAACATTCTATATCAAATGTATTGAATGGAAAACACACACTGTCAGATTAAAAAATAAAGTAGGAATCTTATAAATCACCTTTTTCAGATGTAAACAAGATGCATTTGTCCAACACTATGCGTGATTATTGCGTCCGGCGCAACAAAATTCAAAAAAGCTATTTTTTTGCATATAGGTCACAGTCAAGCGACGCTCGTTACTGCAAGCTCTTAAAGCAACGCCTGTGCGAAGAGAAAATTTGGACTACTGCACATTCATTCGATAATATTTTTTGATGCAGTAATTTGGATCCACAATGCATCACTTGTTAAAGCTACGTTCTCGTGAGAATAGCAGCAGAAGTTCAACTAAAAGTAAACATGCCCTGATTTAATGGATAAACATTGAAGATAAATAATAAACAAAATGTTCTTCATTTACTTTCAGCACTGCTCAGGCTTCTTTTTTGAAATGTTACTTACATACAACGTCATGTGACATCAGAATCTAGACGAACCAAATGTCACGTGCAGTTTGATGAGCCCGATCTAAATTATAACAAAATATATATCTGCGCTCGCCATAACAGTCGCACCGTCATTGTATTAGTCAAATTTTGGTTTATATAGGGAGCCATGTCAAGTGATATTGACAGACCTCTCATGCTTGGTTTCTATTTTCTTTCTATGCCGTGGGTCAATATCACTTGACATAGGTCCTTAAAACTTCATGTTGGCCTACACCGGTCAATAATTGTGAAATAACTGATAATTCAAGCTGATGATTCATTTGCATTACTTGATATACTATCAATATTAATTCACTATGTAGGCTTTTCTTTTTTAACATCTTCATCTCAGCAGGTCAGACATTAGAAAATTTTTCTTTTGTCAGTAAACTATTTCAATATACAAACCTATTATCTTCAGCAAAGGGAAAGGCTTTCGCCTATATCCACTTTTTTAATGTATGTTTTCCTCCATATCATCCCCATGTGTATGATTAAGGGTTATGCTAAGCTGCAATCTATTTCAACTGTTCTGATAATGATATCCTTCATGAATAATCGGATAGTTGCGATTGAAGACCCTTTTTGTAAAATAATGATGCTTTTTCATAGTTTTGAAATAAAAATATCTCATTTATACGGTTATACCTTGTCATAAGTTCCAAAAAATCAAAACAGTTGGCTATCCGAGAACACATGACACATGAATTCAAACCGGATGTACTGTAGTATGTATTTAACTACGAAACCGTGCTCGGTATAGATATTATCATCCGAATAAATAGAGGGGATAAAAAAAAATTCCGCTTTGAAAGAACTCATTTATACACAGAGAGAGAACTATTAAATTGAGCATTCATTCTATTAAAAGGCGAAAAGTCGCCATTGTACAACATACAGCATGGAACACATGTACGATGATTTGGGGCCTACATTGTCTATCTATTGCATTGAAGTAAATTAAGTATGTTATATCACTCAAATTTCCCTTTTATTTCTTGCAATATATGTACTAAAGACTAAGAATTTTAGATATTCAACTTTTCAAAATGGCGTCAGAACAAAAGTTGTCTCCGATAGTGAAGATTTGTTGTTGCCAAATATTACAATTATTTACCGTAAAAAATTAACAAAAATATACGTACACTAATCCTTGGTTGTTGTTCATTGCATTTATCACAGTCTCAAAGACATTGGGTGGTGAAAACATCATTAACTTTTCACATTTACCAGCTGCTTACACCTTCTTCGTAGTCCTTCTCGATCCTCCAAAAATGGCGCCTCGGGAAATTGACCAATGAAATAAAGCGCCTGCAGAGCGATGCAGGATGGGAAACAAAAACTGTTTGTACGTTTACATGGTTCATTATGATTAAGTATGATTATGAAATCTTATATTAAAATTTAATGAAGTTTTTCCCTGTTCATGGAATAAAAGGGCGGCTCCTAAATATTTTTGCCGATACGATGTGTAGGCCTAGTATACTTAGATTTTGAAAGCGTTTTTTAAAAAAAATATGCGTGTACCACTTAGAGAAAAAAGATTTTTAACACCTCAAATTATATGCTTTTAGGATGGGGGTTTCGGGGCTTGGTTATTGCATGGTAGTGGCCGTCTTAGCTGAAAGTATATGCCCCCCCCCCCCCCACACTTTTAACATGTTTAACGGTTGTAATTATGAATGTATAATGTCACATCAAAACGATGTTAAACCTAAATAAAGGTACATTTTTGAAATTGTGAACTTTCCACTTGAATCCTAAAAGGCATGAAAAGGAGCTACAATATTGAAGAAAAGTATTTTTTTTTTACTATTTTTAAAAGTGATGATTGAAAAATTCGGTGTTTAACATGTTTTAAAAATTAATATACTGTTAATTTTTCCTGCCTTTGATTAGATATTAGTTTTGTTCCACCTTGTGATAACTCTCCTTAAAAAAGCTTTTTGACATTCTAATACATTAAACAATATTACATGTTAAAATGATGTGGGAAATTTATTTATTTAAAGGCCAATATTTTTCAAGTACGATATAGCAAATAGAAAAATGTACAGTAATCACCTCCACCAGTAATAATATCAATAGCAGGCTCAAAATCTAAACCAAAAAAAGGAGGGAGTTCATTGAGTTTTTTTAATCAAAACAAAAAAAAATCAGATCTGATGGTATTCTAACTTAATTTTCACAAGTGTATCCTATTCTACCATACCTCACTCAGGCTGATTCTTTCTACTAAAAGCGTTTTTAATTATTAATAGCAATTAATTCAGTATTTTAGTCGTGACGGGTATAAGTGATGTCATTGGAAAGATTGTGTCAAATGTCATCTACTGTCTATAGATACTCGTTAATGTGAATGGACTATGGTTGTGAGTTTATGCACACAGCTTTAGCTGGTCCCGCCCTGTATCTCTTATATACTTTTTTTTCGTAATAAGGAAATTTGGTAAGGTATTCTTGTAAAAAAAAATTCCCGGTAAGTTTATTACGCAAACGGAAATTACTTTCCTACAGGCCTGTATTTTGAGTTTCGTCAAATTTAAGAACACGAATTAATAATTATTTCTTTAAAAGAGTAATTTACAGCATGTGTAGAATAGAAATAAAGTAAGGGACAACGTACATAAAGAAATCTATAGTTGTATTGAAAACCTTCACTTCTTTATATAATGTCATCAACAAAAAATGCACAGTAATATAATTACACACTTAATTCTTTTGATAGATTGCCTTAGCATGCACTATACATCAAAAGCCGTTGTTCTTGAGGAAAACAAAATAATGTATAATTTTATAGATTCTTCTTTAGTTACATGTAGAGCAATGGTCTTTGGGGGGGGGGGGGATGCATGGTTTTGTTAAATATACATGTGCATTTAGGACCTTTGTAGTTACGTACAGACGTTTACCACACAGGGATCTGCGAACAAATTTAAATTCAAAAGAAGTAAAAAAGAAAAAAAAAAAAAAAAAAAAAAACGTTTTTTATATGAATATTTTAAACATTATTTTACAGATGTCTTTGTAGTTGGATTACAAATTTAACACAAAACATCAAGACTATTAAATACCGTATTACATCATTACATTAATGTCATTGATCTATAAAGTGATTATGATTTAATATAATTATACACGATTTATATTTATTCTATGCCTATAGAAAATTATTTAATTTTCCAACAGGATTATAGTTTTATTTCAAATCAGTAATAAACATTGAAATCGAAATTCTAAATAGTTTGTTCTTTCATTGAACTTCTTAGAATAGATGTAGGTTATTTTATGACTAAATTATGTTCTCTTGTATAACTTACGATTACTATACAATAATTTTTAATGATTATAAAAAACACAAATCATCATCTTAATTTTATACAAGTCTGCAGAGACTGTTGTGTACATGATTGACACCAGCCCATTGTTTCCTGTAGGTAGAAAACCCTCTCAAATCACATAGAATATACAAAAAATACACAGTGACAGGTGTCTCCTGTCCCCAGGTGTCTTCGCGGCACGTGTCTCCACCTGATGTGGCACGTGAGGACAGTTGCCCGTAGTTACACAGGCCGTACCAACGTTTTCAAATATGCTTTTTGGGGGAGGGGGGATGACAAAAAATAAATAAATAAATAAATAAATAAGAAAACTAACAAAAAATTATCTTAAACAATATTTACTATAGCAAATTACTAGCATTATAATACTCAGTCCCCCCACCTCACTCGATGAATGATTTTTTTCTGACCAGTTTATATTTATTTCTATGTAACTATTTTTAATCAGTAATCGCAATTTCTCTCTTTAGGATTGATTTCTATATAACTGCACTTTTCTTTATTTCAATTCACGCATTCTACAGGAGTTCACCACGACTAATGTGATAAATCCAATTTAAAATTAATTTGCGTTCACGGTCATGAAATATTAAATTTTATCACATAGAAATACAATTTAAGTTATGATTTTAACTGTTTAAAGAGACCGATTTAATTCTTTTGATACAGTATGTGTACTCGTTTGAAAAAAATCTATAATCGGGAAAAAATGTGGTATCTTCAGAAAATATTTAACTTTTTGCAAAATAGAAAGTACATGTAGTTGGAAATTAGTATGAGATATAATTTCAAAGTTTCCCTACCTGGGAAACATGGGAGAAACTACAGACTGATGGCTTCCATGTCGGGAAACTATATGGAAACCACTGAGGCATGTTTCCATGGTTTCCTATCTTGGGAAACTTACAGGAAACCACAGGTTGATTGTTTCCATGTCGGGAATCTGCATGGAAACCACTGAGGCATGTTTCCATGGTTTCCTATCTTGGGAAACTTACGGGAAACCACAGGTTGATTGTTTCCATGTTGGGAATCTATGTGGAAACCACTATGTGGTTTCCATAAAATGGAAACTATATGGAAACTACTGATGTCACGATTCCCATATGTTTCCATCGGGTTTCCAAATTTGGGAAACCTGGCTTTTCATCCTGTGATTTTTTTTACATAGGAATATATAGAAAAATTCTTTAAAAATCTTCTCAAGAACACCAAAGCCATGATTGATCATATTAATATAGAAACATCAAGTGTAGATTCAAGTTTGTTCAAATCATGACCCCCGGGGGTTAGATGGGGCCCGATGGACGACCAATATTTTACATGGGAATATATAGGAAAAATCTTATTCTCAAGAACATCAAAGGCATGATTTGTTATACTTATATAGAAGCATCCCCAGGTAGTGTAAATTCAAGTTTGTTCAAATCATGACCCCCAGGGACTGGGTTGGGCCGCAGTGGAAGACCAAAAGTTTACATAGGAATATACAGGAAAAATCTTTAAAAATCTTTTCAAAACAATGAAGTCATGATTGATCATATTTATACGGAAGCATCATCAGCTAGTGTAGTTTCAAATTTGTTCAAATCATGACCCTTGGGGGTTGTGTGGGGCCACAATAGACGACAAGAGTTTTACATAGGAATGAATAGGAAAAATGTTTAAAAATCTTCTCAAGAACAACAAGGTCATGATTGTTCATATTTATGTAGAAGCATTATCAGGTAGTGTAGATTCAATTTTTTTCAAATCTAGCTGCAGAACTGTAGTTCTCCAAAAAAAATTGACAGACTGGAGAGCTACACTGCCACCCATTGAAAAAAAGTTTTATTTATTGCGCACAAAGGAGTCCGCTGTTTGTCGATTTATTTCTCCATGTTTTTTAAACTTTCGGCTCAAAATATTTCTAACCGTGTGTTCCTAACAAATTTCTTTTACTGTTTCCACAACAAAACTTCCTTATACCTGTTGTTTATAGCCCTCCTGGCCCTAAATTGACGCCATCAAAAATATCGCCCATATTTACTGCCATTTTTGTTTTAATATCATTCGGTCCAAAGCGCTTCGTGAAAATGTCAACTACGATAGTTCTTCATAGAGGAGTAAGGAATTTAGTTATAATTTTGGCAATTGAGGTAAGAATTCGGAGAAAATAATCCAGAACCTAACGCAACTTTTCTTGCGCAATAAATGTACAGTTTTTGCTTTGTTTGGCACTGTAGCTCTCTGGTCGTCCATCTTTTTTTTCAAACCAGCGAGCTACAGATCTGCAGCTTGTTTCAAATCATGCCCCCGGGGGTTGGAGGGGCCACAATGACGACCAAAGTTTAACATAAGAATATATTGGAAAAAATCTTTGAAAATATTCTCCTCAAGAACAACAAAGACATGTTTAGTCATACTTATATGGAAGCATCTCCAGGTAGTATTAATTCACGTTTGTTCAAATTATGACCCCCGGAGATTGGGTTGGGCCACAATGAACGACCAAAGTTATACATAGGAATGTATAGGAAAAATCTTTTAAAATCTTCTTTCAAGAACAAGAAAGCCATGATTGGTCATATTTATATGGAATCATCCTCAGGTAGTGTAGATTCTAGTTCGTTCAAATCATGATCCCTTGGGGGTAAAAATTCAAGCCCCCCCCCCCCCTAGTATTCTTTCAGTTCTGACCTGATATGTACTTTTTCCTATCCGATGTGCTCATATGAGCGCCGTGGCCCATGGGCCTCTTGTTTTCATAGCCACAGTGCGTAGGTGAGCGATGTGACCTATGGGCCTCTTGTTATGTATTTAACGTTGATACTTAATACTCAAATAAATGTCAACATCAATTATCTTTTCACATTTTATATCCAAAAAATATATCACTGATAAAAAAAAGGGTATGTTCAAGCTATATTGTTACTAAATCTAAAAAAATACAAAATCACATCAATTGTCCTTCCTTTTTTCAGATCGGAGAATTTTGTAGTACACCTCTTATTTGTATAAGCAGACTAGTGATATCGGAAGGTGAGATGAACTTTTGAATTAAAATTCATTAATTACATTCGATAATTCATTTTCTGAATCTGCAATTTCATATTTCTTTCTATTGGTATGTCTTTTTTATTGCCATTGAGTTACAATTTTTGGATCATTGTCTCGATAAGTAATAGTATGTGTTCTTGCTTAACGATGAAAAATATATTTTTTTTCTCGTTAAAAATTATTATTTCAACTTTGATACTATACATGTAAAATGTATCCTTTGTATTCTTTGGCGTCTCTTTGTCTAATAGACTTAATTTCTGTATATTTTTTTTTTGTAGAACGCAAGCCATGAGTACGTCAACAGTAAGCTTACTTCTTTCCTTATCAACGAAGAAATATTTTGTTGTTCTACAATTTAAATTTTAAACAGCAATGAATTAATATTATAAGATTCTAAAAGGTTGGATATAAAAAAATTCTTGTTTATTTTTCAAGCCGATAAGTGTGTTGACGAGAATAAAACTGTAAATATTTGATCAAGGTTTTCCCCGCACCAAAAGAAAAAATATATTTTTCGAAAATTTATTTCAATTGCATCACATTTAATAATTTTTATATATTTCAATTTTATTTTGAACTTACGGTTTAATAGAAATTTTTGGTTTTGTGTCATAAATTCAGGTTTTAATTGCTGTCAGGTCCCATTTTACATGAAAATTCGTGTAGTCACCCTTTATTATTGTCAATTAAGAATTAAGGGCAAAACCTAAATAAATAAATCATATTGCAGTAATTGTTAAAAAGAGATAAGTCTCCGAGACATTTTTTTGGAATATAAATTACTCTATTTTACTAAACAGACTCAGAGAACCAGGAACAGCAACAGATTACGTGACGAAAGAGAGACTGATGAAACACGTCGTCTTCTTGACCAACCCGTTAGCCCATTGTCAGCAAGCGAAGTACCTGGGCCGAATGCAGGAGGTTTGACAATAATGAAATAATTATAGAATCTCTCTCTCTCTCTCTCTCTCTCTCTCTCTCTCTCTCTCTCTCTCTCTCTCTCTCTCTCTCTCTCTCTCTCTCTCTCTCTCTCTCTCTCTCTCTCTCTCTCTGGAGTAGTACTTCTCACCACCTAAACTGATTCCCAAAATTTACAAAATCAAACAATAATTTTGAAGCATTTTATAAAAGGGGAATTGTATAAAATGATAAATTACAAAGATTTCTAACATTTTTAAAACATTTTAATTTGTTTTTAACAATTTTTTCGGCATTTTTTTTTACAGGCGAACACAACAGAAGAAAATGCTGCTTATATATGTTGGCGTCCTTTTTATTCGTTCTCATGATGTGTGTTATTCTTGGTCTACGATTTTTCATTGCTCTCAAGAGTGATACACCTGAGGATACTGAATATGGTTTCGCTCTTTGTGTGTTTCTTATAATTGTTATTGCAGTGGGAAACGTCGCTCAGCTAATTTTGATACTGCTCACATTTTATAACAATCGTTGCGAGGGTAAAGTTAGAGTTTGTGTAGAAAAGATATTCTTTTTTGTTCTGGGTTTTTTCAGCATAAGCTCCTTTCTAATCGATGCACTGAATAGTAAAAACTCCTGTCCTTTGCCATATAATATACTTTGCTGCATTTTTTCAGCCATGCAAACGTTTTACCATTGTTCTAATGACTCAATTTTTCTGCTTACAGGCTGGCTTAAAAATATTCTACTTACTATACTAATTTCAGTAAACTTATGTGTTTGGTGCGACACAGAAACTATACAAATTTACAGAATTTTCCATACGTCTTCTAATGACTCCCTTGTTTGGAACTTAGAGGAAAATCTTCCCAACCTTATAAATGATATCACAGATTCACTTTATCCTTACACAACACCCTTGAAAATAGAATATTTTCTCATGGCTACAGAACTATTGAGCTCAACTACTAAACAACAAAGAAATCATGGGTCCTCCTTAACTACCCAAGTAAGTCAAAGGTCAACAAACTGTTTATCAATAAGTATGAAAAATCTTCTTACAAAAGTCAAAGCCAAAACGCAGCTCGATTTTACCTTAAAAGGGTGTTATATGTTCCTTGTGTCTTTGTTTGTATTATTTGCGATTTTTGTGGTCATTGTTCGAGATAATCCCAACGAGGAAGCTATGACTGAGTATTATCACTATTACAACATGATTGAGCTTATCTTTGGTGTTCTGCAGTCAGTTTTTCTATTTATTGTTCTTACTGCATGCTATCCATTGTTAAATCGTTTTGAGCGCGTTGTTCACATGGACGTAATCGTTTTTGGAATTTGTGCATTAGTCCACTCTGTGTACAATTTTTTTGACAGTTTTGGTGCGTTTTATCTAGGAATGACCTTTGCAGGAGTAAATGGTATTTTAGTCATTCTAAATACAATTATTCAAACCTTGTTTCTTATTGATTTACATTTCATTAAGCAAAAGGAAACTGATCAGCAGCACCTAAGCATAATGTTTTTCCTACTTGCAATTCATAACCTCGGGTTTTGGATGGTTGACTCTCTCGCACAGGCTCGATACCCATCATATGCTTACTCTTTAAAGTATTTCTTTACCGATATATGGTGGAATATCTTCAGCAAAATTTTTTTTCCTTTTGTTATATTTTACCGATTCAAAGCAGCGATGTTTTTCTTTGAAATGAGAGAACAAAATGAAAACATGAATGTCAGAGAATTAGAGACCACCTCAGATAACCGTTCTATTGAGGATACCAGAGAAGACATAGACCAGGCAGGAGAAAACATCACATCCGGATGATACTAAATTAATTACTGAAAACATTGTACACACTGATATTATTTCCCTTCGTATTTTGTTTTAAAATCAAATAACTGGATAGAATAGACAAAGAGATAGACTTATGTATGTGTTTCCATGTGTGTGTGTTTGTGTGTGAGCAAATGCCATGCCATGCTGCGCTAAAGTGCGATGGTCTGACGCCAAAGTCCGATGGTGCGGAAAAACAATCAACGAAACATGGCTGAAATATTGCCTACTTGGTGTTAAACATTATCAATCACTCAAAAATATTCCTGCGATAGTCTTGACCACGTTGTTATGCTATTGCTTGCACCTATCAGAGATATTAGTATTAGTCCTCGCACACCACTCAGCTGATAAGGGTTAGTCCTTGCTCACTAATGGACTAATTATGGGATAGCAGCTGTGCACTAAATCTAGAGATTAAGAGCATGTTCTCGCACACTTTTCGACTGATTAGGCTAAGCCTCGCATCAACGCAAGGTATCAAGTTTATTGTTGTTATACATTATTCAAGCGACTAAGGTTAGTCTCACACTGGTCCGAGACATTAGGCTTAGTCCTTGCATCTAATATTATTTACTTTTACTCCTTTAAAACCATCGGACCTCTTCATGACGCGGCATCAAAATTCGGTGCAGTAATACTATGATGTCATTAACTTTAATTATATTGTGTCTTTGCACAATGGGACTTTGGCGTGCAGTGATATATATAATGCTAATGTTCAATTTTAAAATAGTATTGCATAGTCTGTAGGTTATTTAAAGTTCTTTAATAACTTAACTGTATTTGTATATCTTCTATTCAATAAATAGTATACCTACTCGACGCCGTAATGTATATAAGTATTTAATATTTATAACAGACTTTACTTGAAATATTATTTCATGTTTGTCAAAACGTTGTGACCATTCTGGTCAGAGATCTTATTGTTTGCATTTTTTACCTACCATGAATTAGTTACCCTCTACATGTATCTCATATCTGCATGTGTTTCTTGAGTTAACTGTCATTATCTTAGCAGTTTTACACCTTTACATTAGCTGTAATACTTCGAATCATCTGCTGCCATGTAACTTTTTTACATCCTGCCTGCCATCTTTATCTGTGCATGCTATGTGCATTTTTTTCGTATTTTACCTAACTTGTTATTCCTATTATATCACATTGATTATTTTTGGGATTTATAGTATTCATTTTGATAATAATTATTCCCGATTACACGTGTTTTTAACTTGTACTATATTTTACCATCCGCGATATAGTCTGCTTACTCAGCAAGTTTACTTCTGTGAAATTTACAAATTTCAGATATGAATTGTTTACTTACTTATTAAAGACACATCTTTTGTAATCCAAATTTATTGGTTATTATGTCTTTTCACGTGTTAATTCCTTTGTTTATTTATAATCCATATTGTGTGACAACTTTGTTTGACAGTACGACACGTACATTGTCGTGATTGGTAGAACGTCACCGTACTGCATTTCTATTGTTGAATCTTGTCATGTGACCTTTTTTCCGAAGGTTGTATATAGGGCCTGATCGCATAATGTAACTAGATAAGAAGTACGAACGATAGTACTATTCTACCGCCTACCTCTAAGTCAATTCTCAAAGGTTAACATATTCGAATGATTTTCAAAATTTTTATAGATATTTATATGAATTTTCATAAAACGTTACTCATTTGGGATACCAAAGAGAGATAACTCTATAATTTTGGTAAAACTTGTGTTTTTCACTATAGAAATCAATGGAAAACGAAAATATTTTTAAAACATCTCCCCCCCCCCCCCCGTGAAACAAAAATTCCTTTTTACAGGTAATATGGACTGTCATTTTACAAATTTATGCCAAAGCTTTTTGTGTTTCACGGGGGGGGGGGGGGCATATGTTTATAGACATAAAACGAAAAAAATGCTGATTTTTCACCAATTTTAAAGCTATTTACAACTAAATAATTGTATTTTATTAATTTATACATGTTTTATTTATTTGCGTAGAATATAAGAAAAAATATGAGATACATTTTATCATATTTAAGACTATTTCAAAATATGTTGATTCTTGAAAGTTCGATTTCACAAGAAAATATCGTCTACCCCCCTTTTTTCAAGAGCTTGAATTAATGATAATATACTATATCTAGCGCTGAAATTAAAATGATAAATCGATTACCATAGAACTGTTCTTTGTATTAAAAAAAGATTTAATGGCCAAATTGCCATTAATATTGAATTTAATGAGGGCAAAATATAGGCGGGAATCAAGAGTAAGAGTTTGTAGTTCTTTGCCGAGTTGTCAGGCGCCAATTTCCAAAGAGAGATAAATCCAAGATCCGCCCATATTTTCACCATAGCTTTATATAGCCCTACCATTGTGATTTTAGGTGAGAAAATGATCGACAATTATCTCCCAATACACTGCCCATCTATTTAATTGTAATTAACTGTGGGGGTCATCCTTGTATAGCCATTGTACACCCCCTTTTTTTATAACAGTAGCCTGTATGTTAGTCGCCACCAATAATTTTAATTGTACATGTTTAGATGAAAACTGCATGATGATAAATAAATATTGTTGAGACCAAGACAAATCTTATGTTTTCCCTATTACCAGAGGATCAAGGATTTAGTGCAGGAGTACTATCAGTTATTTATATTTAATTTTGTAGCGTCCCCGATTTAAGCTTGGCCATTCTCGGGGAGCTTAAAATATATATTGCAAACATCCAATTACTTTGATTTAAAAATATTGCATATAAAAAGAATGCCCATTCCCTCACTTTCACGATTATATTTATATATTACATGTTATAACACTAGCATATTTACTGACTTCATATATAAGGATATGCACATATAATTCTTTCTAAGAAACAACAAATTTTTAGTTTATTATACCGCTTTCAACAATATTAATAAGTCCGTCGGATGGGACGTAAAATGGTGCCCCGTGTCAATGATTACAACCCCCTTAGCACGTTAAAGATTGTTTCTCTGGTTTTCGAAAAAGAGTGGGCTCATTGGGGGCCGCCGGAGAAACCCAAAAACTTTCAAAACCGTTCATACAGTAAATTCTTACCGCCGAAATGTGGCTGAAGTACTGCCGACTCGGCGTAAAACAGCAAAAATCAATAAATCAATCAACAATAGACACAACTTAGAAACTGCACATGTAATATATCATTTAGTCTAGTTTTCAAAATCCCTTCTAAGGAATCAGGATTTAACAAAATTAATTGCTTCGAATGAACATAAGTATTGCTTAGTTATTTGCACTTAGGCTTTTGTTTACAAATTTCTGAGTGTTGTTTGAAACAATAAATGAACTATCTATTTGAAATAAAGAAATGTGGTAAAACCAAAGATGAAGTATCTATCAGGAAGGTTCATATACTACTAAATTAAACTTTTAATACATGCTAACAAACATCTTATGATGAATATCCTATGATCTAGGGAGAGGGCTTAAAGCTGCAAGCATTTTGTGAACCCAAATTATGGGAATTTTATGCCATGACATCCCTTTCACTTGACAGATTAATATAATATTCATTTTCATAAAATCAAGTAACTTCTTCTCATTTAATGTAATTTTTTATTGAAATTTGTGCACACCAGTTTAATAAACGGTAATATATGATATACGTTTTCTATTGAAAAGGAATAAATACTTTCATAAGTAAGTTATGAAATATTATATTCTTCAGCAAGATAAAACAAAATTGACTTTATCTGTTTAAAAAAGTAATGCTAAAGAACCGGGGACAGAAGTTTTTCATTTTGAGAGATCAAGGATTTTTAACTATCGATGTTCGAGCCATCAAAATAACCTGCATAAATATGCATATTATTTCTATTCATTTTTACAAAGAGAAGACAAATAATACATATCTATGATTAAACACAAGACATCCTATTTACATGCACAGATTACAAGAAAAAAAAACAAGAAAAAAAATTGACATGATTTTGACGAGAATGTAATAGAAGTGTGTGATAGTTCAAGTCTTCTTCCTGAACCAGAGACAGAGGCAGAGGGAACAGAACTAATTGCCACAGGTAATTATCTCCCCACCCCCTCCCGCGCTGGCTCTGTCTGTCTGTCTCTCTCTCTCTCTGAGGGTGTGTGGGGGTGTTTAAGCAGGATTGAAACACTAAATTTATAAATAGAGAACACGTAAATTCATTGAATTCATTTCACTTATGGAACTGCATTTCAAAAAAACACGATGAGGTAATGAAATGTGAGACGTCGAAACATAAAATTTTCATTCCGATACAATTTATCATGTGGCTATACTAAAATTATATCCTTTTTATGACACAAAGAGAAAGTTGCTGTTTTTTAGTGTTATCAATATCTTACATTTATTTTTGAACAAACAAAAACTATTTTATGGATAAAAAAATAATTAATTTGATTTTAAAATAAGTTTAATGGTTGACTTTTATTATTGCTTTTTTCATTAAAGCTGGTGACAGCAAAAGTGACGTCAAGTGCTATGTATATTTGATGACATTGTTTTCCTTTGGTCTTGTTTCCAGTACGATACTATGTCCACGATTTTTATCTGATTTATCGAAAGTAGTAAATGGCGATACCGAATACTTAAACCCTTTTTGTCTAATTCTAACCACCATTGCTGCCGCTGGAAACTTGTGTTATCACGATTTGGTTATTGCCAATTTCTTTAAAAATGATTGTAAGGGAAAGGTCATTTTCTCTGTGCAAAAACTATTTTTTCTTGTATTGGGCTTTTTTACAGTCGCCTCTTTCTGATGCATTCAATAGTGAAAATTCCTGCACGTTACCAAATATCATTTTGTGTTGTACGTTTACGACTATTCAAACCTTTTTCCGATGTTCAAGTGACTCATATTTGTTTCAAATATATAAACTGACCAGTGTTGCATTAACTATTTTAATGGCGGTAAATCTATGCATTTTACTGGATACAGAAAGAGAGGAAATTTACAACATTTTCCATATATCTGATTCCGGTAATTCTAGTTCAAATAATACTGTAAATGCGAAACCAAAAGGTCTCTATGACGATATTTCAGATGCAATTGATCCTTTCTCAACACCATTTAAGATCGAATATTTTCTCATGGCTTTAGAATTACTGACATCGAAACTTGACGACGTTACCTCTGCCTGCATAAGACGGTTTCACTTGAATGGAGTAGCGACAAACCGAAATTGTTTCCATAATATTCTATCAAAATTAAATAATAAACAACAAATCAAATGTACAATTAAAGGTATCTTTTGTTTCCTCATTTTTCTATTCGTTTATTTGCAATAATTGTCGTGATTGTTAAACCTAAACCTGGTGAATTAAATATGAAAGTATACAATGTTTATTGCAATATTGAATTTGGTTTTGAAATTTTACAATTTTTTTTCCTTTTGATAATTATTATTGCAATGTACCCTTGATTATGGCATGCAAACATGCATTTCGATACAATCGTCTTCTCAATTTGCGCCTTTGCAAACTTCTTTTGCTGTTTTGGTGCTTTTTCAATTGGACAAAACGTTGGAGGAGTTAATGCAATTCTTGTAATGCTAAACACTTTCCTTCAAACGACGTATTTGATTGTACTTAATCATAATGAAAACAAAGAAACCTACCAGCAGAACTTGGGCGTTATGTTTTTCCTGTTTTCCATCAATAACTTAGCATTTTGGATGGTTGATTCCTTAGCACAAGAAAGATATCCTCCTTTTAAATATTCATCACAAAAATTTTACAATGACACCTGGTGGAAAATATTCAATAAGATTGTTTTCCCACTTGTCATATTCTACCGATATAAAGCAGCGATGTATTTCTTTGAAATGTAGACAAAGGAGGATACGTATACTAAGGGCAATATAGCATTCAGTGTGACAGCGGTACAGAAATAGATGATGAAGAAACAGTTTGTAATGGATACAAGTTAAAAATTCAATCTCCATTTAAAGTTCCTTAACATAACATAATGACATATTGTCATCCGACTCCAATAGCAATTTTTGAGCTAAAAATGTCATTTGTAAATCTTGAAAAACCAGAATCTGTTTCGAAATATTTCTGATTAATTTAAATATTTGTTTCAAAGTGAATCTTACATATATCTGTGCCAAAAGTAAGATGAAATGCATATTAAGTAAATGGAAATAATTTTAAGAGATATGTCTATATGCATTAATTATGCTTGATATGTATTATGTGAAAGATGAAAATATGCATAATAAATTTACTGAACATAAATGAACTAAAATTGATTTGTTTTTACTTTAAATTTCATTCCAAGCTGCCTGTTTTCTTTAATGAAGAGACCATACTTTATTTTAGTAAATTTCACTTGTACGTACATTAAGATTATTAAAATGACAATGAAATTTCAAACAATAAAAATTTGATAGGTTCTAAAATTGAATACAAAATTACAGAAGCAATATAATGCATAACAGAGATGATCAAGCTCAAAATTCAGCTGAAATGATACAATCGAGAAGAGAGCAAACACGGACATCTAAAACATCAGAGTTGGAATCAGGCTCAATTAAAGAGTAACCATTGTCGAGTGGTCCCACCGGCTGTTTACTCTTTGACAAAATCCGTAGATAACCAGTGTGTAAATAATGGTCTTAGACTAACAATAAGTATGGCTAAGTGATTGATTGTATTTGGTGACAAGTTCATTGTATGGACCATAAAACTTGCGCAATATTGATTTTGAACGAGACTTTTGATATCCTTGTTTAATTAACTTGTATGTTTATAGCCCGTCTCGTTTTAGAAATTGTTCATAGTAGACAATGCCTCGTGTATCAAATCACCAGGGAGAAAAAACTCTATATGCAGGTTTTAAAGGTTTACTGCTGCATAATAAGAAAAGTTGATAAAAGCAATAAAAGTTGATATGGCGTCTTTGTTTTTATCAGACTTAAAGTTCTAATGAACAAGTGTTTAAATGTGAAAATGCATGCACGATTCATATTTCATCGAAAACAACTATAAAATGTACAGCTACGGATAGATGTACTGTACGTGTACATAAATTTGCGCATTCAAATTTTAGCGCAACCATTGGGTACATGTATGGCGTTTTTGGCGTAATTATAAATTAGCGCTATACACTTACGCGCCGTATATTGTGCTTATGAATCATTTCTTAGCGGTATTCATGAATTAGTGCATCAGTGTGCATCAAAGCCCCTAAAATATGAAGCCTGCTTTTTTAAGTACACACACATGTACAGTAAAAAAAATTTTTTTGTTTCTACATTCCGAGAAATCTTTATTTCTACTGAATGTAATAGACCATTTACAATGAACAAGTAATTAGTCAAATTGACTAGTTTACTGCAGCAAGAGGTATCCAAATATAATATAACTGCTTTTAATTTCATTATTAAACTTACAGGTTAGATTCAACACTCCCCATTCCAACAAAATATGGAAATGTTATCAGAGATCCTTTTTGACGCAATATTTTTCTTTAGGTTATACATATAAATACACCTTGAAAATTTTCTTCAGTGTATAAACCTTAACATTTGACAGCTAAAGTGTTCAATAATGAACTCAAACTATTTCTTAGAATGAATTTTGACACATTAGAATTACATAAAATTGTAGAATTTTCAAATTATCTTAATTAAGGTACATAAATTTAGCATTATTTGTGCGGTAAAAATGGTCTTTAAAATTTTATTCCTCGCTACAAATCAATTGAAAGGGAGCACAAAGTTGTAACAATTTTAATATATTTCTACGTGTGATTAATGAAAAGAAAACGCTTTGGTCAATAAACAAGTCCACAGAGTACACGTCAAACTGCAAAGCATAAAACAACACAAACTAATATGTTTATCAGTCTGTATTAAACTTTCCTTTAGTGTTAACCTTATAATGATTTACCAATATTCCTATTCAAATGTTAGGGAAATGTATTATTAAGATGTAAAATGTGTGGTCTTTAAAAGCATTGGTACAGACTTCAAAATTCAGATTCGGACAGATTCAATATACCTTTTTGCACTCAAAATCAAAGAAATTAAAGAAACTGAAACAGCTGTTTCATATTTGGATATATTTGAGAGAGTAAGACATTAATAGCAAACTAACAGCAAAACTTTATGATAAAAGTCATCATTGAAAGAAAGGAAAACCGACACATTAAATAGAATTATCAATAATTTATTCCAGAATTAAAGAAGAGGTACATACCAAATGATATTGTGTATGTTACATAATAAATTCATATTAGATAACATATAATGAAGCGATGCTTTCTGAGAGAGAATATCACATTGTTGACTATGCTTCTAAAAAATGCATCCAAGAACAAAACTAGTGCATATGTGTCGTAAAAACTAAAATACTATTGGATAGTTCATAAAATTTAAATCTAGAGTTGAAATTTTATATGAAAAGATAGAAATATCGTAAATTGTAACAGGTAATAAAACGGGGTGAACAATTTAAGGCCAAAACGTATGAATAACTATCAAAATTGTTCTTAAAAAGGGAATATAATTGGGTGTTTCCGTCATTTGTTATTTGTCAACAGGTATGATTATAACAAAGAAATATTATAAATGAGCAAATGTTTTGATAAATTATTTCGTCAAATAATAATAAGAGTTGTAGAATACTTTGGAATTATACGATTCTGAAGTTACCGGTATCCTTCATCAGAGGTACGTTGGACCTTACAGAACCTAGATTGTGCTTTTATAGCTTTATTGGTTAATTGATTGATGTCGTTTTACGTCCCATTCGTAGAATTCTTCACTCATATAGAGAAGTCACCATATACCCGTCAAGGGCTTCGACTTTTGACCTTTACTCGGCACTCAGGGCAATGGAGCAGTGAGGGATTTTTATAGTCCTAACGCCTGCCGTGACACGGGGTCTCGGTTTTTCAGGTCTCATTTGAATGACCCGCAACTTTCATTTCAAAGTGCCTCGCGCATGGTGAAAGAATAGTTGCTACCTATTTTTTATTAACTTAGGCCAGTCGCGGCCGAGATTCGAACTCACGAAGCGAGTTCTCTACCGACTGAGCTAACGTGACGGTTTTATAGCTTTGCAGTTCTAAAACGAGAAGAGTACACGTAATTGCGATGAAAAATGTTCATCATCTGTTTGCCTTTCTAGCTGTCTATCTGCTTGGCAGTGGGTGAACTTTTTTGGAATTTCGAAACACATTAACTCCATAAATTTGATCAATTTTCAACTTATCTGGTATACATGTGAAACATTCATTATATTTTTTTTATCAGTGAGAGTGCTGACGAGATTGATAAATCTAGATTTTAAAAAAAATCTTTTTTCAAAAGACAACTATGATAATGGCAGTATTTTATTCAAACTAAATTTGCAAATAAACTTATCCAATACTGTATAAGTGGAAATTTTAGCGAGACGCAAATTAAGCGATTTGTCCTTAAAACTGGTATTTTATTTTTAGCGAGATGTAATTTTAGCAATTTAAAATGAAGCTAAAGAAGCTATTACAAATAAAACACAATTAATTTTGGCAATCAGAAGTTGGACGGTTATTCGCTATTCGCTATTCGCCATTCGAATGGCGAACCGCAGGCTGTCTGCCGTTCGCTATTCAAATTACCGTAAATGTCCTAATAATTTTTTTTTCAAAAAACTTTAAAAACGCATCATAATCCGTGTTTAAGAAGAAAAGCAATGTTTTCACTTAAAGAAGAGGACTGAGGACCCCAAACCAATGCAGCTAGCCTGACCAAAATGATGACTATTTAGCTAGCCTGGTCAAAATTGGATAAAAAAAACTTGAATACAATAATAACTATTTGTACATCTTCAAATTCTTACAGGAGATGGGTATGGGAGGGACCCTTCCACTGTTAAAAGGAATTTATGTTACAAGACCGGGAACCTATTTAGCTAGCCCGAGGAAAATTTAAAAAAAAAACCTTATAATTCTATTATATGTATTTCTTAATAAGGGTACATTGCCCGGGGGTCTGGTTAACATCGAAGATCCCATATTTAGACCTTCATATTTTTACAGGGGAGGGGTATGGGAGGGACCCTTCCACTGTCAAAAGGAATTTATGTTACAAGACCGGGAACCCATTTAGCTAGCCCGAAGAAAATTTAAAAAAAAACCTTATAATTCTATTATATGTATTTCCTAATAAGGGTACATTGCCCTGGGGTGTGGCTATCATCGAAAATCCTATATTTAGATCTTCATATTTTTACAGGGGAGAGGCATGGGCAGGACCCTCCTACTGTCAAAGGGAATTTATGTTACAAGACCGGGAACCCATTTAGCTAGCCCAAAGAAAATTTAAAAAAAAAAAAGCCTTATAATTCTATTATATGTATTTCCTAATAAGGGTACATTGCCCGGGGGTCTGGCTAACATCGAAGATACCATATTTAGACCTTCATATTTCTACAGGGCAGGGGTATGGGAGGGACCCTTCCACTGCTAAAAGGAATTTATGTTACAAGACCGGGAACCCATTTAGCTAGCCCGGAGAAAGCTAAAAAACGTATAATTCTATTATATGTATTTCCTAATAAGGGTACATTGCCCGGGGGGCTGGCTAACATCGAAGATCCCATATTTAGAACTTCATATTTTTACAGGGGATGGGTATGGGAAGGACCCTTCCACTGTTAAAAGGAATTCATGTTACAAGACCGGAAACCTATTTAGCTAGCCCGGAGAAAATTGGAAAAAAGCCTTATAATTCTACTATATGTATTTCCTAATAAGGGTACATTGCCCGGGGGTCTTGCTAACATCGAAGATCCCATATTTAGACCTTCATATTTTTACAGGGGAGGGGTATGGGAGGGACCCTTCCACTGTTAAAAGGAATTTATGTTACAAGACCGGGAACCCATTTAGCTAGCCCGAAGAAAATTAAAAAAAAAACCCTTATAATTCTATTATATGTATTTCCTAATAAGGGTACATTGCCCGGGGTCTGGCTAACATCGAAGATCCCATATTTAGACCTTCATATTTTTACAGGGGAGGGGTATGGGAGGGACCCTTCCACTGTTAAAAGGAATTTATGTTACAAGACCGGAAATCCATTTAGCTAGCCCGAAGAAAATTGGAAAAAAGCCCTATAATGCTATTATATGTATTTCTGAATAAGAGTACATTGCCCTGGGGTCTCTCTAACATCGAAGATCCCATATTTAGACCTTCATATTTTTACAGGGGAGAGGTATTGGGAGGACCCTCCTACTGTCAAAGGGAATTTATGTTACAAGACCGGGAACTCATTTAGCTAGCCCAAAGAAAATTAAAAAAAAACCTTATAATTCTATTATATGTATTTCCTAATAAGGGTACATTGCCCGGGGGTCTGGCTAACATCGAAGATACCATATTTAGACCTTCATATTTTTACAGGGGAGGGGCATTGGGAGGACCCTCCTACTGTCAAAGGGAATTTATGTTACAAGACCGGGAATCCATTTAGCTAGCCCGAAAAAAATAAAAAAAAAACCTTTTAATTCTATTATATGTATTTCCTCATAAGGATTCATTGCCCGGGGGTCTGACTAACATCGAAGATCCCATATTTAGACCTTCATATTTCTACAGGGGAAGGGGTATAGGAGGGACCCTTCCACTGTTAAAAGGAATTTATGTTACAAGACCGGGAACTCATTTAGCTAGCCCGAAGAAAATTGGAAAAAAGCCTAATAATTCTATTATATGTATTTCCTAATAAGGGTACATTGCCCGGGGGTCTGGCTAACATCGAAGATCCCATATTTAGACCTTCATATTTTTACAGGGGAGGGGTATTGGGAGGACCCTCCTACTGTCAAAGGGAATTTATCTTACAAGACCGGGAACCCATTTAGCTAGCCCGAAGAAAATTTAAAAAAACCCTTATAATTCTATTATATGTATTTCCTAATAAGGGTACATTGCCCGGGGGGCTTGCTAACATCGAAGATCCCATATTTAGACCTTCATATTTTTATAGGGGAGGGGTATGGGAGGGACCCTTCCACTGTTAAAAGGAATTTATGTTACAAGACCGGAACCCATTTAGCTAGCCCGAAGAAAATAAAAAAAAAACCTCATAATTCTATTATATGTATTTCCTAATAAGTGTACATTGCCCCGGGGTCTTGCTTACATCGAAGATCCCATATTTAGACCTTCATATTTTTACAGGGGAGGGGTATTGGATGTGCCCTCCTACCATCAAAGGGAATTTATGTTACAAGACCGGGAACCCATTTAGCTAGCCCGAAGAAATTTTTTTAAAAAGCCTTATAATTCAATTATATGTATTTCCTAATAAGGGTACATTGCCCTGGGGTCTGGCTAACATCGAAGATCCCATATTTAGACCTTCATATTTTTACAGGGGAGGGGTATTGGAGGGACCCTTCCACTGTTAAAAGGAATTTATGTTACAAGACCGGGAACCCATTTAGCTAGCCCGAAGAAAATAAAAAAAAAACCTTATAATTTTATTATATGTATTTCCTAATAAGGGTACATTGCCCGGGGGTCTTGCTAACATCGAAAATCCCATATTTAGACCTTCATATTTTTATAGGGGAGGGGTATGGGAGGGACCCTTCCACTGTTAAAAGGAATTTATGTTACAAGACCGGGAACCTATTTAGCTAGCCCGGAGAAAACTGGAAAAAAAAACGTATAATTCTATTATATGTATTTCCTAATAAGAGTACACTGCCCTGGGGTCTGGCTAACATCGAAGATCCCATAATTAGACCTTCATATTTTTACAGGGGAGGGGTATTGGGAGGACCCTCCTACTGTTAAAGGGAATTTATGTTACAAGAAAAAAAGCCTTATAATTCTATTATATGTACTGGGAACCCATTTAGCTAGCCCAAAGAAAATTAAAAAAAAACCTTTTTATTCTATTATATGTATTTCCTAATAAGGGTACATTGCCCGGGGGTCTGGCTAACATCGAAGATCCCATATTTAGACCTTCATATTTTTACAGGGGAGG
This sequence comes from Saccostrea cuccullata, assembly GCF_032062105.1. Taxonomy (NCBI): domain Eukaryota; kingdom Metazoa; phylum Mollusca; class Bivalvia; order Ostreida; family Ostreidae; genus Saccostrea; species Saccostrea cuccullata. Next base: position 80,175 of record NW_026919641.1, read on the forward strand.
GGTATTGGAGGGACCCTCCTACTGTCAAAGGGAATTTATGTTACAAGACCGGGAACCCATTTAGCTAGCCCGAAGAAAATTTAAAAAAAACCCTTATAATTCTATTATATGTATTTCCTAATAAGGGTACATTGCCCGGGGGTCTGGCTTACATCGAAGATCCCATATTTAGACCTTCATATTTTTACAGGGGAGGGGTATTGGATGTGCCCTCCTACCATCAAAGGGAATTTGTGTTACAAGACCTGGAACCCATTTAGCTAGCCCGGAGAAATTGGAAAATAAACCGTATAATTCTATTTTATGTATTTCTGAATAAGAATACATTGCCCGGGAGTCTGGTTAACATCGAAGATCCCATATTTAGACCTTCATATTTTTACAGGGGAGGGGTATGGGAGGGACCCTTCCACTGTTAAAAGGAATTTATGTTACAAGACCGGGAATCCATTTAGCTAGCCCGAAGAAAATTGGAAAAAAACGTATAATTCTATTATATGTATTTCTGAATAAGAGTACATTGCCCTGGGGTCTGGCTAACATCGAAGATCCCATATTTAGACCTTCATATTTTTACAGGGGAGGGGTATGGGAGGGACCCTTGCACTGTTAAAGGGAATTTATGTTACAAGACCGGGAACCCATTTAGCTAGCCCGAAGAAAATTGGAAAATAAACCGTATAATTCTATTATATGTATTTCTGAATAAGAGTACATTGCCCTGGGGTCTGGCTAACATCGAAGATCCCATATTTAGACCTTCATATTTTCAAAGGGGAGGGGTATTGGGAGGACCCTCCTACTGTCAAAGGAAATTTATGTTACAAGACCGGGAATCCATTTAGCTAGCCCGAAGAAAATAAAAAAAAAACCTCATAATTCTATTATATGTATTTCCTAATAAGTGTACATTGCCCGGGGGTCTGGTTAACATCGAAGATCCCATATTTAGACCTTCATATTTTTACAGGGGAGGGGTATTGGAGGGGCCCTCCTACTGTCAAAGGGAATTTATGTTACAAGACCTGGAACCCATTTAGCTAGCCCGGAGAAATTGGAAAATAAACCGTATAATTCTATTATATGTATTTCTGAATAAAAGTACATTGCCCGGGGGTCTGGCTAACATCAAAAGGTATTTATGTTTCAAGACCGGAATTATTTTTATGAATTAGCTTGCCCGGATAAAATTGGAAGAAATACGTCAATGAGATTTTAGAACGCAGTTTGCACTTTGAGGGTGGGGTACTAGGGTTCAGTTACGACTTCTGTGAAATATTGGTGATGGAACCATCTCTAGTTTCCAAGATAGAGCCCTCAAGTTTTCAGCCCTACTATACTATACGAATGTAATGGTTTGGGCTGTGGATATCGGCTTGAATAGCTTAGTTGGTAGAGCACCTGACTGGAGATGCATGGGTCCAGGGTTCGATTCCCGGTTCAGCCATACATTTTCTCCTTTCCTGTTACAGATTTGGTGTTGTTGACCACCCCTGGAATTGCAGGTGAGAGTCCTGCCAGGGGCAATAAGAACTTGGGTTGTGTCTTCGAGGGCGAAGACAATTTAAGGAGGGAGGAATGTAATGGTTTGGGCCGTGGATATCGGCCTGGATAGCTCAGTAGATAGTGCACCTGACTAGAGATACAGGGGTCTCGGGTTCGATTCCCGGTCCAGCCATACATTTTCTCCTTTCCTGTTACAGATTTGGTGCCGTTGACCACCCCTGGAATTGCAGGTGAAAGTCCTTCCAGGGGCAATAAGAACTTGGGTTGTGTCTTCGTCCTGTCTTCGAGGGCGAAGACAATTTAAGGAGGGAGGAATGTAATGATTTGGGCTGTGGATATCGGCCTTAATAGCTCAGTTGGTAGACCACCTGACTGGAGATGCAGGGGTCCCGGATTCGATTCCCAGTCCAGCCATACATTTTCTCCTTTCCTGTTACACGAATAAACATCGGGCTCAATACGTAGAATATATCTACCACTTTCTATCTGTGGGCTTCCTTTAGATTGCACAACAGTATTAAATTCAGCTATACTGTATATTCTTACCAAAATTACGCAAGTTTGAAAAGATGTAATTAATTTAAAACAAACTTCTGAGAAGTTTAATTTTAGATCTTTAAAAAGATTTTATTACCAAAAAAGTACATAGCTACGGAAGCCCATCGAAAAATATTTTTGAATCTGATGTAACGAATTGTCGAATTATTTATTCGTTATAGCAATTTCTTTGAATTCGTTATAATGAATTTAATCTGTTATAACAAATTTGTTGATTTTGTTACAACGAATTCAAGAATTTGATAAAACGAATTAAACTGGCTATAACAGATTCTAAAACTTGTTATAACACATTGAATTCGTTTAAACGAATTCCATAGTTTGTTATAACGAATTAAATTCATTAAAACGATTTCGACAAATCATTATATCGAATTCATATGTATTTTTCTATAGACCCTGATTATTGAATTTGATTAAACGAATTTAATTTGTTATAACAATCTTTAGAATTTGTCTAAACGAATTTAATTTATGACAAATTTTGAATTCGTTTTAACGAATTTAAATCGTTATTACAAATTGAAGAATTCGTTAGAATGAAATCAACTAATTTGTTATAACAGATTAAAATCGTTATAACAAATTCAAAGAAATTGTTATAATGAATAAAATTTCTTATAACAAATTCGACAATTCGTTATATCAAATTTCAAAAATATTTTTATAGGTACTAAATGGGCTTCCGTACATAGCCATCCAGCAAATCACGAAAGTTTGTTTCGGTCGAAGTCGAGCAGGTGCCTGAAAATCAAGTCTAAAGCCTAATCACTCCTCTCTCAAATAAAGTATACAAAAAAATCACCATGCCCTAAATTTTAATAAATCTGGTCAATATAGAAAGTTTACGTGTTGTTTTTCATCTCAATAAAAAATCAGCTCCATTCTCTTATCAAAATGCTAGAATCGGAAGTGGAGATTCAGGAATTATTTTGCGTCAGCCATGATGTGACGTAAACTCTAGTGAAATACTGTTATGACACCTGTAAATAGCAGGTTCACTCGAGAATCCAGCTCACTGAATTAAAACAGGAAACTCAATTAAAGTAAACAGCTTATTATTATACACCCGCATGAAAAGCTGGATAATATATAGTAATCGGGTAGTCCGTCCGTCTGTTACGCTATGGGGTACCTATCTCTTATCCGCAACTCCTCTTTTACCACTGAATGAAATTTAATGAGACTTTCACAGAATCTTTTTTATATACTGTAATTGTGACCTTTTATTTTACTTTTTGATCGGACATATATTTTGAGTTTTCCAGAACAAAACAATGACACTGCCATTTTTTCCATAATATTGAAGGTACCCATCTCTTTTATATCCGCAACTATCTCCTCCTATACCACTGAATAATATTTAATGATACTTTCACAGATTTTGCATTACATAATTTCATTGTGCACCTGAAATTTTACTTTTTATCTGACACTTGGGACTCCAGGAGCTAAACAGTGACATGGGAGGCTGGGGCAATGAGCTCGTTGCACTCAGTACCTCTAGTTTTCTTTAAATTGTGTTAAACTAGAATTGTTCAAAAGGGACAATACCTCCGAAAGTTTTTTCAAAGAAAGTGCCAAGTTACTAATATTAGTATTGGTGTTCACAATTTGTTTAAACATTGAGTTAAAGGCTTTTAATTCCAAAAAAAAAACACTGACTTTGTCAGTTGATGCCTTACTTTGACATTTGAACATGCGCTATGTATGGATATTTGTGATTGATAAAGGAATTAAATTATTTCGAGTGAAAATATGGACAAGACCTTGAACTTGCCCAAATAAAATAGAAACTCATCTCTGAAAGATATTGATCGAATATGAACTCATTTTTCTTCCTACAGTGACCTTGAACTTACACATATAACCTTGAATAATGGTCAAGTCAAACTCTAGCAATCTTTGTATCAAAGAAGAACCCACAAAATATCCATACGAAAGATATTGACCAGAAATAAATCATGCACTTTTCTTTTAGTGACCTTGAACTTGCACAAATTACTATGAGTCAAGGTCATGGCAGTGGTAAATTCAAGTTTTTTGCATGGGGAAGAAAATAACCTCAATTCATAAGTAATCGTAAATGGGAACTCAAAAAGTTTACACATAAAAAAGATATGGGCCGGACACAAATTATGAAATTTTTCTCTTAGTGACCTTGAACTACTCCAGCATGCTAGAGATTCACGGCGAGATACTTTTGACTTGGCGCCGCGTAACGGTATATAGGGAGAGTAAGGACGTTAACCGAGGCTCTTACTTGTAGGAGTAACCTTGAACGTGTCCTAATGACCTTTGGTTAAGGTCATGCCACATCCTTAGGTCATGGGCAACTTTTATAGGATCTTAAGCAATTTTTGTAGGAAAAAGTAGATTAAAAAGTTTCACCTTAAGAAAGATATGGATCAGATCCGTATGCACAGGCAACCAGACAGCAATCGAAACGAACAGATATTTCATAGATAATTCCTATATACCCCTTAAAACTTCTTTTTCAGATAAAAAGAAGAAAGATGAAACGTATGGCTTATACAAGTCATTTTGTTTTATTTATTTCAGTTAAAAAAACAAACAAACATAGGCCTTTCAGTCAATCAATCAATAGATATATCGACTTCATAAAAAGAGTATTGCCCCTTTCTTTGAAGTCGATATACACAACTGTATCTGTGGATCTATATCTGTATAATATCAAACAAAAGTTGATAATAAAACTTTTACAACTGAAAAAAAAATGAACTTATATTTTAGATATTGCTACTATAAAATGAAGAATTTGTCTTCATTTTCGTTGAGAAACAAAATTCAAAAAGGATGTGTTTGTGCAACACTGATGCCCCCAAATGGCAACATAGCAAAGGTCAAACATTTCTTACATGCAAATTTAATATATTTGTGTACAAAGTAGGGTATTCTCATTGGAAATACAATTGTGAAATATGAAAGTAGGCCAGGGTTTAAAGTTTTTTTTCATAAGTAATCTCCAAGGTCAAGGCAATTAGTATCCATTATAAGGTCTTGCAAAGAAGAATACATATGCAAAGCATGGAAGCCTTAGCTCTAACCCTTCAAAAGTTATGGCCAAGGTTACCGAGTTTAAAAAGTAGGTCTAACTCCTAGGTCAAAAGGTCATAATTCTTTATATTAAATGAAAGGTCTTGTCAAAAGGATTACATATATGAAATATCACTAGCACTAAGCGTTTAAAAGTTATGGCCAGGATTGAAGTTTTTTCATAAGTACTGAAATCTCCAAAGTCAAGGTCAAAAGTTCATGGTTATTAGTACCGAATGAAAGGACTTGCCACAAAAAATACATATAACGCATTCCAAAATCAAAACAGAAAATCTTTTTTTCTGTTTTAAGCATTTTGCCCTTAGGTATTGACAAAACTCAACAAATAACACAGTTTACAAGATATTTATTGGTGAATATCAAAAGTTTAAAGAATGCAAAACATCGTTTACACAGCTAGATTTTACGGAGTAAATTTCCTCCCAAAAACTATCACTAAAACAGTTATTACTACTACATTACAATTTGAAAAAGGCAAAAATATACAGGGTAAATTTCCTCTAAAAAATCACACTGATACAGTTAACATACAGTAGTCAATTCAAAAGCGACTATCCTTGATATTACAAGATTTTACGGGGTAAATTTCCTCCCAAAGAATATCACTGATACAGTATTCAATACAACAATTACAATTTGAAAATAGCACAAAATCTACAGAGTAAATTTCCTCTCTAAATTCACATTGGTGCATTGTACATTCAGTATTTCAAAGCCAAAGCAACCATCGTTCACATACCTAGATTTTACGGAGTAAATTTCCTCCCAAAGAATATCACTGATACAGTGTTCACCACTACAATTACACTTTGAAAATAGCGAAAATCTACAGGGTAAATTTCCTTTCTAAATTAGCATTGGTTCATTGCATATTCAGTATTTTAATGCCAAAGAAACCATCGTTAACATAGCTAGATTTTACAGAGTAAATTTCCTCCTAAAGAATATCACTAATGCAGTGTTCACCACTACATTTCAAAGTAGAAAAAACTCTACAGAGTAAATTTCCTCCCTAAATTCACATTAGTGCATTGTACATTCAGTATTTCAAAGCCAAAGAAACCATCGTTTACATAGCTAGATTTTACGGAGTAAATTTCCTCCCAAAGACTATCACTGATACGATGTTCACCACTACAAATACAATTTGAAAATAGCACAAATCTACAGGGTAAATTTCCTCTCTAAATTCACATTGGTTGATTGCACATTCAGTATTTCAAAGCAAAAGAAACCATCGTTTACATACCTAGATTTTACGGAGTAAATTTCCTCCCAAAGAATATCACTGATACGATGTTCACCACTACATTTTAAAATAGAAAAAACTCTACAGAGTAAATTTCCTCTCAAAATGCACGTCGATGCATTGTACATTCAGTATTTCAAAGCCAAAGCAACCATCGTTTACACAGCTAGATTTTACGGAGTAAATTTCCTCCCAAAGACTATCACTGACATAGTGTTCACAACTACATTACAATATGAAAATAGCAAAAATCTAGAGAGTAAATTTCCTCTCAAAATGGCATTCATACAGTAAACATACAGTAGTCAATTCAAAAGCAAATAGCCTTTATATAACAAAACTTTACGGGGTAAATTTCCTCCCAAAGAATTTCACTGATACAGTGTTCACTACTAACATTACAGTTTGGTAATAAAAATCTACAGAGTAAATTTCCTCTCTAAATTCACATTTGTGCAATGTACATTCATTGAAAGCCAACGCAACCATCGTTTACATAGCTTGTAGATTTTACGGAGTAAATTTCCTCCCAAAGAATATCACTCATACAGTGTTTACTACTACAATTACAATTTGAAATTAGCAAAAGAGTAAGTGTCTTATCAAAAATGACATTGATACAGTGTATATTGGGTCTTTTAAACAGCTTAACTTTACGGAGTAAATCCCCCCCCCCCCCCCCAAAGTATAGCACTGATACACATGTACAGTTTTCAACATATCTATAAAACGTTAACATTTTCAAGTTAACAAAATCTTCAGAGTAAATTTCCTCTCAAAAAATGACATTGGTGCATTGTACATTCAGTATTTGAAACCGAGCCGTATTTGATTTTACCATGTTTACGGAATCAATTTCCTCCCAAAGAGTATCAGTGATACAGTGCTACCTACTAACATTTACAGTTTGAAAATAGAAAAAATCTACAGGGTAAATTTCCTCTCTAAATTCACATTGGTTCATTGCACATTCAGTATTTCAAAGCCGAAGCAACCATCATTAACATACTAGATTTTACAGTCATTATTCGCAGTAAGAAAATAACATTATATATAGAAAACAGCAGAACATCAGAGGGTTAATTTCCTCTAAAAATAAATTGATACAATATACACTTTTTACAGGAAAGAAACATACATGTTACAAAGAAGACTTTCGAGGGACATTTTTATCTCAATATACTAATGATGTAATACATTATTATTCAATCTATAAAAAAACAACATATAATCTATACAAACGCATACAGTTTTTTGACGGATTTCAAGCCGTATTCAACGAGCGCAGGGGGTTCAATGCGCATGCAGTAGCATGTTGACGTCACAAACAATATCTCAAAGAACGTTGAAAATTGTATTGTCCAGTCTATATCCGAGAAGGAAAAAATGAAGAAGGAGGCAAGTCCCTCTCTTGATTATTGTCGAACAATTTGATTTTAAACACATCCATCACGTTTACTTTCTTTGACCGAAGCTCCACTTCTATGCTTTCCTTATGGCTGATGCCATTGAACACTAGCTGAATGCATTTCCAACATGTCCAAAGGAAATCTGGCCGCCATATTTTGAACAAATCCATAGTTGACCTATTGATGAAATTTTTAGACTCGTAAATCATCTCATATAATTATTTTTAAACTTTCAATTTTTCAAAACCCATGGGCATTTATTTCTTTAGGCATGCCGGATTACATGTTGCGCACTACAGTCGAGCAGTGGTGCTTGCACAGTTTTTGTAAAATCGAAAAATAGTCTTTCCGTTGGTTTTTCGTATGGAAATTTCATTCATCTAAAGAACACGTATATATACCCCCAGTCTACACACACATTTAGACAAACTGAGACAAGATAAATTTTATTTGAGGATGATGTCAATTTTCTCATATAAATCCAGATCATATACTTTTGCATTAAACACGATTTTGAATTCAGATTAGTTCAGGCAGTACATTTGCAATTAAAACACTAATTACTAACGCCAAAAGGGGAGTTCAGAGAGGTAAATGATAACATGTACATGCAGGTAGTTTTACTACAAATAAAATGATCGCTAAAGTGTTTGGCATTTCACACAATAAAGCAACCACCTTGACCAAGGATCGAAATCCTCATGTAACTGTAGATAAGGATAGAATTCATATGCCAGACACTACCTTAATTACACTTATCGTAACATATACATATATAATTGTAAATTTACCTTTATTATTCAATGTTTGGTCTTTGTTTCGTTATTTCTCCATTCATCAGAAAACAGTCACTTTTATATCCAGTCGTCACTTAAACCACTCCTGAAATAATTGCGATCACTTATTGAGGGGCAGGCTAACTTGGTTTTCTTTTCCTAACTTGCTTCGCGTTCTCTGCGACTTTGAAGTGGATAAGCCACTGGGCACAATGCAAATATCCGATGCCGCCAATTTCAAAACTGCCTTACACACAAATCATCATTTGGGGTAAATAACGGGAAACGGAAAAATAAACTGTTTTCACACAGAAGTTGAAAACAAATTCATTGTTTTCAAGATAAATGAATGAATTAGCGTCAATAGGTTGTTGTGAGAGAAAATTGAGATGGTCTGTTTCTTATCATTTCATCATTTTCTTTTCCGATGCGTGAATCCCCGCTGTTACATTTGTAATCAACCCCTTGTATTGGATAGAGCTGCGGCCATGTCATAATATTCTGACCTAAATCAAGCTGTAAGTTCACATTTTTTCACCATCAAAATCTAAGCCCGACAAAATCGCAGGTCGCCCTATTTACATTTTGTTATGTAACATATACTTTGCTGCAATTGCATAAACATTATCTTCTCATGCAGCAGTAACCGAGATTGAGGTTTCAAAGATGTGATAAAAATCATGGACTTTTATTCTTTTTAGTTGATCTATCGACACTAACACCATGAGGTCAAAAAAATAGAAAAATAGACTTTAGAAAAAGCTAACGCAAAAGCAATACTGATAAAACATGTTTTGAACTTTAAATTTTAAAAACTCAAATAATGTAAATCATTTAAAATAGAAAAAATATATATCGCCTTCCTTTTTATATGCCTGTATTTTCTATTCCTAACTGTATTTTATTATTTACTTGTATTCGATAATGGTGTATTGGGTGTTATACATCTGATCTTAATTACTAAGACTGTTATTCTTAAATTTTGTAAGCATCTAGATATATTATCTATCAAACCTGAAAGCGCAAGCTGACCTCTGAGAAATTGTCAATAGAGTAAATCCATTGAAGTTTATTCCATTTTACTATTTACATGTTTTACATATTCTCTACTACTACATGTATCGCATATGCATGTATAATTATTTCATGTGACAGTATATTAATTAATACATTATTGAAAATGTTTATTTTTCAGGATATAACAAAAATATGAACAGTAAACATTTACATGCAAAGAAATCTTGTCCGATTGATGCACACCGATGAAGTCAATAAAAGTGTAATTGATGCAAATCACCCATATTCCCAAAACGCTGGCAAGACAGTTTACGGCAGCAGATTTCGATTTCGGGGGTGGATCCTAGGTTTTCAGCTTTTTTGATTAAAGAAAAATAAACTTGATACATTCCTCCATTTATTTCTATCAGTGATACTTTTACATTAAAATGAAAATACTAACATAGCCAATCAGGTTGTGTCTAGGTATCACAACGGTAAATGTTTTCACAAAAAAATCGTAAAAAAAGAATCAGGTAATTGTTTACTTGAAAAAAATATTTAGCAGGAGATGTTAAACATTACCTGTCACAATAGCTGACACATCCTTACACACAAAACGGTACCTACACGGCATTTTCTTTTTCCATTTGCAAACAGGGCTACCTCAAATCCACGCGTTTTTTAATGTGTTTATAAACATTCCGAGTGCATCACAGGTAGTAGCCTCCCATGCCCGGAAAAAAAGGTCCTTTCAAAAACCTTTATTTGTTCATAAAGTACATAAAATTTACTAGACACAGGTACCAAATTTGTAAAAATGGCTTGGAAGAGAATAGAAAAACGTCTCAAAAGAAAAGAAAATCAATTTGATATGTATGGACCTATATTTGACTAAGTTCATTTTGATTGGTCAATTACAGGTGTGATACCTTTACCCAATTAGTACTCCTCCTCCCTCTTGTTTAATCAGGAAATGATTCCGACTTCCGGGAATTTCGTACCCTTTTCCCCATAATTCGACGCGCAGTACTTCCAGAATTACAAGTTCATCGTACCCGAAGTTAATTTATACTAAGGGAAATAAAATTATATGGAAAAACGTAAATAAAAATTGAAAGACAGCTTATTTCTACTAACGATTTAGTTTACTACAATTAATAATTTTTATAACTTTCTTTTTCTTTAATTTACTTTTTTCAGTATTTGATTAATATGACCCCCCCCCCGTAAAAAAAAGAATGGGTGCAAAGGCTTCTTAATAACTTGTTTTGTACTTTTGTTTTAAACCCAATTAACTTAAGACATTAATTGCCTCGCCAAGATTTCTCGGGGAAGTTTCACAGATTAACGTTAATTCGGCTTTTATTGAGTTCGCTCTCCGGATAGAATGCTAAGGTTTTCTTGGCATGTTTCCTTTCTTAGAAAGGATATCTATCTATATTGCTAAAATCAACTTTTAAAAATATATAACAAAAATAAAATAATTAATAAGGAAAAAGCAATACTGATAAAATTATGTTCTGGACTTAAAAATTCAAATTTATATGTACATCATATTTAAAATTTAAAAAAAATGCATTCTTTTATTTAAGCATAATTTTTCTTGATATCTAGGCAATAAAGTGTATTTTTTTTCATTTAATTGAGTGACTGAAAGTAATGGCGATCGACTTCTGCAGGATGGGCAATGTGATACCTCCATAGACCTAAAGAATACATGCTGAGCACATATTGCTCCTAATCGAGAATTAATGGGTGGAAGATCTGATAACCATACGTACTTAACTGTGTGGGATTGTTTCGCATAACATGGAATAAAGAAAGTAATTTTGTAGACACTATATTTTGAACTAAGATAGAATGTCTTTTTTTTTTATTTTGGCAACTTCATGTACCTAATAATAGCAATTCTCCCGAACCCTTTCGACAAGACATGTAAGATCTGTTGTCGAAAAGTTTTGCTAAAAACAGTTATTTTCTTTTAATTTCTCAAAAATAATTTAGTCTATCTGTGCATTTTTTAATTACTAAATATTTCAAAGAGAGTAATGCTAAAACACTCTGGAATTCAACTTGATAAAAAAAATTCAATATCAGCCAGTGTAAAAGAAAAGACAATCTCGGCCTTATCCAAGTTCCCCTGTAGTTAAAATCTTTTTTATACATGTATATTTCTTTAAATTTGTAAATATACAAATTATACAGTATTAGTGTTAAAAGTTAAAAAAAAAAGGCATGTTTAAATTAAAAAAAGAAGGAATAGACGATTGTGTAACTGTAATTACGCTACATAAAATAATATATATTTCAAATTTTTACTATCATTCTTCACAATTTTGGCAGTCTGACATCAAATAATCTGTAAATAATAAATTACAATAGGATCGAAAGACACTGGCATAAAGAAAGCAAATCATTTACAATATTGGAGTTCTATTGTCAAAAAAAGTTTTTTTTATAAAGCTTATTTTTCTCTTTTTTAATCTCATTGTGTTAGTGTTGATATATCATCGAAAAGGAATAATTGTCCGTGATTTTTTTCACATCTTCATGATCTTTGAAACCGCATATTTACAAAAAATGATAAATACTACGACACGAGTAGATAATGTTAATGCACTCGCAGCAGAGTATAATGTTAAATATAAACAAATTGTAAACAATAGTATGGCAACTTGTGCTCTTGACAGGCTTAGATTTTGATGGTGAGAAAATGTTGAAATTACAGCTTAATTTAGGTCAGATTATTATGACATGGCCGCAGCTCTATCCAATACAAAGGGTTGATAACAAGTGTAACAGCGGGGATTCATACAGCGGAAAAGAAAATGGTGAAATGATGAGAAGCAGACCATCTCAATTTTCTCTCACAACAACCTAATTCATTTATCTTGAAAACAATGGATTTGTTTCTGTGTTAAAACAGTTTATTTTTCCGTTTCCCGTTTTATATCCTACATAATGATTTGTGTGTATGGCAGTTTTGAAATTTGCGGCATCGGATATTTGCATTGTGCCCAGTGGTTCATCTACTTCAAAGTCGCAGAGAACACGAAGCAAGTTAAGGAAAGAAAACCAAGTTAGACTGCCCCACATTCTGTGAACGCAATTATTTCAGGAGTGGTTTAAGTGACGACTGGATATAAAAGTGACTGTTTTCTGATGAATGGAGAAATATTGAAACCAAGACCAAACATTGAACAATAAAGGTATATTTACAATTATATAATTATGTATATGTTACGATAAGTGTAATTAAGGTAGTGTCTTCAAATGAATTCTACTCTTAACTACAGTTCATGAGAATTTCGATCCTTGGTCAAGGAAGTTGCTTTCATTTTTTCTCTGAACTCCCCTTTTAAAATTCAATTTAAGGCGTTAGTAATTAGTGTCTTAATTGCATATGTCCTGTCTGAACTAATCTGAATGCAAAATCGTGATTAATGCAATAGTATATGATCTTGTTTTATATAAGAAAATTGACATCATCCTCAAATAAAATTTATCTTGTCTTAGTTTGTCTAAATATGTGTGTAGACTGGGGGTATATGTACGTGTTCTTTAGATAAATGAAATTTCCATACGAAAAACCAACGGAAAGACTATTTTTTGATTTTACAAAAATTGTGCAAGCACCACTGCTCGACTATGGTGCACAACATGTAACCCGGCATGCCTGAAGAAATAAATGCCCATGGGTTTTGAAAAATTGAAAGTTTAAAAACAATTATATATATGAGATGATTTACGAGTCTAAAAATTTTATCAATAGGTCAACTATGGATTTGTTCAGAATATGGCGGCCAGATTTCTTTTGGACATGTTGGAAATGCATTCAGCAAGTGTTCAATTGCATAAGCCATAAGGAAAGCATAGAAGTGGAGCTTCGGTCAAAGAAAGTAAATGTGATAGATGTGTTTGAAATCAAATTGTTCGACAATAATCAAGAGAGGGACTTGCCCCCTTTTCCTTTTTCCTTCTCGGATATAGACTGGACAATACAGTTTTCAACGTACTTTGAATATTGTTTGTGACGTCAACATGCTACTGCATGCACATTGAACCCCCTGCGCTCGTTGAATACGGCTTGAAATCAGTCAAAAAACTGTATGCGTTTGTATGGATTATATGTTGTTTATTTATAGATTTAAAAATAATGTATTACATCATTAGTATATTGAGATAAAAATGTCCCTCGAAAGTCTTTTTTCAAGAAGATGTAACATGTATGTTTTTTTCCTGTAAAAAGTGTATATTGTTTTATTTTTAGAGGAAATTAACCCTCTGATGTTCTGCTGTTTTCTATATATAATGTTTATTTTCTTACTGAGAATAATGACTGTAAAATCTAGTATATTAAAGATGGTTGCTCTGGCTTTGAAATACCGAATTTGCAATGAACCAGTGTGAATTTAGAGAAAAAATTTACCCTGTAGACTTTTGCTATTTTCAAACTGTAAATGTTAGTAGGTAGCACTGTATCAGTGATATTCTTTAGGAGAAAATTTACTCCGTAAACGTAAAGCTATGTAAACGATGGTTGCTTTGGCTTTCAAATATTATATCAATGGATTTTTAGGAAATTTACTCTGCTTTTGTTAACTTGAAAATGTTAACGTTTTATAGATATGTTGAAAACTGTACATGTGTATCAGTGCTATCATTTTTAAAGAGAGGAAATATACACTGTATCAATGTCATTTTGATAGGACACTTACTCTGTAGATTTTTTTTTCAAATTGTAATTGTAGTAGTAAACATTATATCAGTGATATTCTTTTGGAGGAAATTTACTCCGTAAAATCTACAAGCTATGTAAACGATGGTTGATTTGCTTTTAAATGCTGAATGTACAATGCACCAATGTGAATTTACAGAGAGGAAATTTACTCTGTAGATTTTTTTAATTACCAAACTGTAATGTTAGTAGTGAACACTGTATCAGTGAAATTCTTTGGGAGGAAATTTACCCCGTAAAGTTTTGTTATATAAAGGCTATTTGCTTTTGAATTGACTACTGTATGTTTACTGTATGAATGTCATTTTGAGAGTAAATTTGCTCTCTAGATTTTTGCTATTTCAAATTGTAATGTAGTTGTGTACACTATATCAGTTATATTCTTTGGGAGGAAATTTACTCCGTAAAATCTAGCTGTGTAAACGATGGTTTCTTTGACTTTGAAATACTGAATGTACAATGCAACGTACCGATTTTTTTTTCTATTTTGAAATGTAGTGGTGAATTTAGAGAGGAAATTTAAAATCTAGCTTTGTAAATTGTGTTATAAACAAACTATAATGATAGTAGAGAACACTGTATCAGTGATATTCTTTGGGAGGAAATTTACTCCGTAAAATCTAGCTATGATCACGATAGTTGATTTGGCTTTGAAATACTGAATGTACAATACACCGACGTGAATTTAGAGAGGAAATTTACTCTGTAGATTTTTGTTAATAACAAACTGTAATGTTAGTAGTGAACACTGTATCAGTGAAATTCTTTGGGAGGAAATTTACTCCGTAAAGTTTTGCTTTATAAATGGTTGTGGCTTCTGAATTGACTACTATATGTTTACTGTATGAATGTCTTTTTGAGAGGAAATTTCCTCTTCTAGATTTTTGCTATTTTCAAATTGTTATGTAGTTGTGAACACTATATCAGTGATTCTCTTTGGGAGGAAATTTACTCCGTAAAATCTAGCTGTGTAAACGATGGTTGATTTGAAATACTGAATGTACAATGCAGCGACGTGCATTTTGAGAGGAAATTTACTCCGTAGAATTTTTTTCTACTTTAAAATGTAATGGTGAACAATGTATCAGTGATATTCTTTGGGAGGAAATTTACTCCGTAAAATCCAGCTATGTTAACGATGGTTTCTTTGGCTTTGAAATACTGAATGTACAATGCACTGACGTGAATTTAGAGAGGAAATTTACTCTGTAGATTTTTTTTGAGAGGAACTTATTTGCAATGTTAGTAGTGAACACTGTATTAGTGAAAAGCTTTGGGAGGAAATTTACTCCGTAAAATCTAGCAATGTAAACGATGGTTGATTTGGCATTGAAATATGAATGTACAATGCACCAATGTGCATTTAGAGAGGAAATTTACTCTCTTAGATTTTTGCTATTTTCAAATTGTAATTGTTGTAGTGAATACTTTATCAGTGATATTCTTTGGGAGGAAATTTACTCCGTAAAATTTTGTTTAATCATGGATAGTCGCTTTTAAATTGACTACTGAATGTTAACTGTTTCAGAGTCATTTTTGAGAGGAAATTTACCCTGTAGATGTTTGTCTTTTTCAAATTGTAATGTGGTAGTGAAAACTGTTTTCAGTGATAGTTTTTGGGAGGAAATTTACTCCATAAAACTAGCTATGTAAACGATGATTTGCGTTCTTTAAACTTTTAGTATTTGCACCAATAAATATCTTGTAAACTGTGTTATTTGTTGAGTTTTGTCAATACCTAAGGGCAAAATGCTTAAAACAGAAAAAAAGATTTTCTGTTTTGATTTTGGAATGCGTTGTATATACATGAAGGTTTTAAAAAGGGGGAGGACACACATGTTATAAATTTACAGAGATTCTCAGACTGAGTTTTTCCCACTTTCACTGGGCCACTGTTGCACCAGAATGTAAAAGTATGAGTGACAAAGAAAACTAAAAGATTCTGTTTATTTCATTAAAAAAGATCTATCTAAGAGAAAAGATTTATTGGCATAATATGATCTGAGTGATTATCTCCATATCATTCTTTTGGTCACTGTGATAAAAGATTCATAGAGATATATTAGAAATAACAACTGAGAATATCACTTTATTTATTGTAAAGGCATGTATCAGAATTTGGATTTTATAAGATATGCTATGAGTCTCCCCATAAGAATATTTAGAATACTGATCCGATAAAAGGAATCTGAGACAATATAATCATAAATCAAGCAAAAAGATTTATCAGCATTTTGAGAATCTCTTAGTTTCCTAGAGTATTTTAGGGTAAATAAGTGCAGTGTTTATATAAATGTAATAAACATTAGGTATATAACACTGTAATAATGGATAAATACAAATATGACCTTCATAGAAAATGTATGAAGAAAAGTTTGTTAAAACTTACCAGGTAACCCGGTTACTCAGTATAGAATTATTCATACTATAAATAATCCAGTGAAATATCTTCTAGGCTGATCCAGGATTCACCTGTTCAGAAGTTTTGGTACTGAAATAGTTGTTTACATGAAGTCTCCAGCGCTGTGAAAGTCTGTATTGTTGTGTCAAAATAAGCAGCCATCGCGGCTTGTGAAGGGCTAACATGACGTCCCTGGCAAGCTTATGACGTCACAATGCATAGGTAGATCGCTGCCTAGACAGTGTACAGAAACGTACACAGTACGATCAAAAAGTAAGTCCAACCTATTTTTTGCACACGACCCTAATTTTTTTTGCACACGGTCCTTACAGATCCAACAGGTATAAAAAGATGATGCAACAGGTATAAAAAGATGATGCAACAGGTATAAAAAGATGATGCAACAGGTATAAAAAAGATGATGCAACAGGTAGTAGTAGCAGCGTATATAGTATAATGTTAACACAGTGTAAACACACCCGTATTTAGGGGACTATGTAATGAATTGACCCACTTATCCCCCAAGGACTGTACTGAGTTGAACCCCCTATCCCCCACAGACCCGCCTAATCTGCACTCTGTTGAACCCCCTATCCCCCCAGCCCCAAAAGTGCACTGTGTTGAACTCCCTATCCCCCCAGTCCCAAAGGTGCACTCTCTTGAACCCCCTATCCCCCCAGTCCCAAAAGTGCACTGTTTTGAACCCCTATCCCCCCAGCCCCAAAAGTGCACTCTGTTGAACCCCCTATCCCCCCAGCCCCAAACGTGCACTCAGTTGACCCACCCGGCTACACCCCTTATACTACTGATATAGTCATGTACTAAATATACAAAAATAGCGAAAATTAAACGACAGGATTTTTTAGGGGTAGGTGTGTTGTACATCCTTAATACAACAATTTCTCATGATTAATTGAAAACTAGGTAATTTGATATAAAGCGCAATTTTATCTTGAATAAAAATGAAATGCTATGTTTGGTTCACAATACAGATACATAATCTTTCTTTGAGTAAAGAAAGAAAAGATCTGTTACTAAGGAAAAACAACTGGCTAATGTAATCAGGTCCTTACTTTGTGATCCATAGCTATGTAGGCAGCTTGTTATCAATTAGTCTTTTAAGTTTTTTTAAAATAATTATTTGTTTAAAGGGGTGACAAATTTTTCAGGATGTAAATTGTAGTAGACATACAAAAAAAACAATGTCAGACAAAGAGTCACCTCAGCATGATACTGATACAGAAGTAGATTCTACACAATTGGATTCTAGCAACAACTCATCCGAATCAGAAGATTCACAATCAGAAAACTCAGAGTACGAAACTGGTGTGTATATTTTTAGAATTAAAACTTCTTTAAGGTTCCGTAAATTCCTTTTAAAAAATCATTAAATTTATAAGATTTCAAAATATTTTACTCAAACTTATAATAATATTTTTAAGAATTCATCTAAATAGTGGAATGTTTGAATTTGAATTTCACAACTTTGAATAAGGATTTAATGAATTTAAGGTTTTGCCTTTTTGTCTTATACATGAACATTAATAAAAATATTCATTATACATTTTCCTGCAATTTATTATTAATGTCCCCAGCAATGAAAATGATACTCTTAATTAAATGTTTTTTATGTTTACAACAGAGGGTGAGTCAATTGTTTCCAAAGAAGAGGAAAATTGTCTTCGATATTTCCTAGGCATTGGTATCGCAGAAAAGGCAGTAAGGATGTGGTTTGATACCGTTATTCCAGCAGATCAACTTGAAAATCATTTGAATAGTCATGAAAAGAAACTGTTAAAGAATTCCAACACTGAACAAATATCGACATTATTTCCTGGTGAGAATTTTAATATGTTACATTGTATTGAGAGAGTATTTTTTTATGTTTAAGATCTAACGTGATACCAAAAATAGGTTCAAATGTTTTATTGTAGTACTCTTAAATAAAAATAAAACACATTCCGTTTTCAAATAATACAAACGGTGACAAATTACTGGATTTAATTATTTAAAGAAAAATGACATTTAACTAGTTTTAAACTTTTTTCATCTAGAAATAGAAGCAATAAAATCGGATGATAAACACAGTTCAATATAACCAATAAAAAACAATTATAAGCAGATTTTCTAATAAATGCAGCTCCAAATTCAATACACCTTTAGGATCAAGGCATGGTCATATATATTTGCTAATTAGCCTTTGTTTTACAGGATATGGGCCAGTAGCATCGACTAGTTTTGACATATCATTGCTGTACAAAATAATAAGAAAAACGACAAAAGTTAGAAAACCAAGGCAAGATTGGGGAGGAACTCCAGATCCCATGGATATAAATCCATCTGATGACCTGGAACGAGTCCGGATTTGTCGTAACTCAATTTGTCATGGACCACAGTCAATTAGCAATACCGAATTTGAAAAGAAGTGGAAAGAATTGAAGGAGGTGAGGAAATATTTTTTCTTGTCAGTCTTAAATTTACGGGGTAAAGATTTTTCGAACATTTTATTTAATTTTCTCTTCTCTCTACATTCACGTTACAAAGCTGGAAGAACCTTTTTATAATACAAATTTACACAATATTAAAGTCATTTGGTAGTCAGGAAGAATGGCTTTTGCATGCTCACTACAAACTATTTTAGAAACAACTTGAATTTTCAACCGGGCGATAGAAATTGATTTTAAATTATGAAAT
Source organism: Saccostrea cuccullata (assembly GCF_032062105.1). NCBI lineage: Eukaryota > Metazoa > Mollusca > Bivalvia > Ostreida > Ostreidae > Saccostrea > Saccostrea cuccullata. The sequence goes on from NW_026919641.1 coordinate 99,583, forward strand.
AAAAAAAATCAAAAGAGAAAGTGAAGAAATATTGATATAGAAAGCACAAAGAAATTCACATTTACATGGATACCCACTTCCGCCCAAGCCCAAGGGTTGAGCTCTCGACCCTCGGAATCTGTCCCCTAGCAGTACAGGAACAGCGCGCTAGACCGCTCGGTTTTCTAGGCAAGTCAAAAAACTTGCTTTCGATGCCGATGGAATTCTCGCGGCGCTGTCCTACACTACACGGTCATTGAGAATAGAAGTGAGATACAGTTATTTGGACATTAGTTTTAACAGAGGATTGTTACCAATACACGTTGTAATGAAATTAATTATTATTTATAAAGCACATTTTACAACAACTCTTAAACTAATATAACTGCCCTAAGTGAAGAAATATTGATATAGAAACAGAAAGAAATAAATATATATACCATATAAGTGGAAATTTTAGTGAAACGCAAATTTAGCGATTTCTCCTTAAAAACTTGTATTTTATTTTTAGCGAGAAGTAATTTTAGCGATTTTAAAATACTCCCTAAAGAAGGTAGTACAAATAACACTCAATTTATTTTTAGCGATATTCAATTTGAGCGATCTCAACAGCCTCGCTAATAATGCCGAAATTAAATCCTCGCTAAAATTTCTACTTATACGGTATATATATATATATATATATATATATATATATATATATATATATATATATATATATATATATATATATATATATATGTATAAACATTTTTTGTTTACCAAAATTATGGAGCAAAGACCCACTTTACATTAAAAACATACTTTAATGACATAACAATCGCATCTTTTCTAGAAATACTTGGAGTCCACTGGTTTACACTCCACTAAGTCGAGGCTCGTATAACAAACATGATTTAAATAATTTTAAAGTCGTATTTCATTACGTGAGTTGTGTAGTCTAGTGGTTAGCGTGCTAGCATCAATAGGAATGCTGCTAATGATTTTATTGCTAGAGTTTGGTTGTATATTGATTGATTGGTAGAGTTCGAGCCCAATGAATACCAAATCATTTTTATAAAAGAGTAAATTTGAATGAAAAAAATTTCCTCAGAAAGGTTTTGTTTATCATGATTTTATAAATATCAATAATGATTAATTGTATATTGTTTAACGTCCCTCTCGAGAATTTTTCAGTCATATGGAGACGTCACCGTATGATGGGGAAGGGCTTCAAATTTTGACCTTTACTCGGCACTCAGGACCAGTGAGCAGTGAGGGATCTTTATCATGCCAACGCCTGCCGCTGACATGGGGCCTCGGTTTTTAAGGTCTCATCCGAAGGACCCTCAACTTTCACTTCAAAGTGCCGAGGGCATGGCAAAGAACAGTTGCTACCCATTTTATCGACTGGGTCAGTCACGGCCGAAATACGAACTCACGACCTCCCGATCACGGAGCGAGCGCTCTACCGACTGAGCTTCCGTGAACGGTTATCAATAATGAAAATTTTACTCTAAATAATCAAGTCACAATTTGAATATTACTTTTAAATGTCTGAAGATACGGGTTTTCTGCAGGCTAAGTTCAATAATCTCCTTGTAGACGAGATATTTTACGTTAGAGGTATCTTCAAATTAATATATTTTATGCCCCCTAAACGAAGTGTCGAGGGTATATAGTATTTGTCGTGTCTGTTTGTTTGTCCCCAAAAACTTCAACCTTGCCCTTAACTTTTGATTCAGTGGATCTACGACTTTCTTGTTGCACATGTGTATTTCTTGTATCAAGACCTTTCCTTGGCTACCAAAAAACTTGACCTTTTGACCTTGGAGTTTGGCCTGCTTTTACACAAAATGTCCAAACTTTTACTTTGGCCATATCTTTTGAACAGTAGATACAAGGACATCTGTACTCCACGTTTGTATTCTTTGTTAACAGCCCTTTCATTGGATAACAAAAACTTTTATGTTTTAACCTTGACGATGTCAGAAAAAACTTTAACCTAGGCCATAACTTTTCCACGTGTGTAATTTTTGCGAAATTATACATTGGATACAGAACTTTGACCTTTTGACCTAGGAGTTTGACCTACTTTTAAAAAGCAAATCTTGACCCTATTTTTACAATGGTTAGGACTAGTGCTATCATACTTTTATTTTTACATATTTAATCCTTGTGGCAAGACCTTCCATTTGACAATGGAGTTTGACCTATTTTTAAAGATTTTTAACCTTGGTAATAAATCTTGAAGGATTAAGGCTTGGGCTTCCATACTTCACATATGTATTTTTTGTGGTAAGACCTTTCATTGGATACCAATTACCTTAATCTTTTGACCTTTACTTTGGAGATTTCTGTACTTATAGAAAAACTTTAACCTGGCCTACTTTTATATTTCAGAATTGTATTGTATTGAGTTTCCAGTTAAGAAAACTTTAATCTTTGCATTATTGCCATACGGGGGCATCAGTGTTCACATCTTGTTTTTTATTATCTTAGTGATAATTCTTATAGCAAAGATTCTTTCCACGCAAATTAAAGAAATGTCACTGTCAAAATGAAAACATTATTCTAATTTCTGTATCGTAAACTTTGATTCGACATAACATTTTATCTAATTTTATCCGTGATCTTCACTTTAAATATACACCATGTAGCATATTAAAACTTCAACTTTTTAATCTACACTGTGATCAGACACTACACAACATTGAATCCGAACTTCTCTGAGCAACACTGTCAAAATAGACGTTAAATGTACCGTCTCCATGTTAAAATCGCGTAATAAAAGATTGAGGAGCAATATGAAAACCATCTATCCTTCTGTATTCTAAATACCGGTAATCCAGAAATGAAAAAGAAACAGATAGATTACATGATAACTACGTACTGGTTCCTGCTGACACAGCAGGTAACAACATTGTCTCCGTTTGTAAGGCTCATTATATCAATTGTATTTAATTCTACATGTGGTAAAATCCAACTTATAATCATAATTCCCTTTCTAAGGAAGAAATTCTTCAAAATCGTCTGCCAGTTTGAATATTTTACATATCTCAAAGAACCAAAATGAATTTGAACTGCCCTATACATATTGGATTCGGAAACTTCATAAGAATTCTTACCAAGATACACTGAGGGTTCCAATAAATGTTCAACCAAGCTTCTTTCTTTACTCTTCACTACGACATTGACAGTAGTGAATGAAAAATACTTCAAAAGTACAGTGCGACCATATATTCAAGAAGTCTCGTTAAAGTCTTCATTTCGTAAGTTCTGTGGTCGATACTATGACCTTGTCAGCAAATACAATTTATCATTGAGTCAAATGCTGACAGACGTTTTTATACTTACCGTTAGTTCATTGTTTATACAATCTGAATTTACGACGGATTTTTCGTTATTTCCCGATTAAGACACGGCGGGTGTGATCGGTCGGCATGGGATGCTTACTCCTCCTGGCTCCTGATCACACCTCAGCTGATGTTTTGGAGGTCCGTGTTTGCTCTGCTCCTATTTTGTATTGTTTGATTGATTGATTGATGTATATTGTTTAACGTCCCTTTCGAGAACTTTTCACTCATATGGAAACGTCACCGTATGCCGGTGAAGGGCTTCAAATTTTGACCTTTACTCGGCATTCAGGGCCATTGAGCAGTGAGGGATCTTTATTGTGCCAACGCCTGCCGCTGACACGGGGCCTCGGTTTTTAAGGTCTCATCCGAAGGACCCGCAACTTTCCCTTCAAAGTCCCGAGGGCATGGCGAAGGAACAGTTGCTTCCCACTTTAACGACCAGGTCAGTCGCGGCCGAGGTACGAACTCACGACCTCCCGATCACGGAGCGAGCGCTCTACCGACTGAGCTACCGTGAACGGTTTGTATTGTTTGATAGACTTTGATATTGAATACTGTTCGTTATCCCCATCCCCTTCACCATATTGTATTTAAATACTTTTGATTTAATATGTCAGAATGTCCTTTTCTGTATATAAAGGTCTGTAATATATACTTGGAAATAAGCAAAACACGTCATTTGTGTCGTTGACGACAATGTGTACTTACCTTTACTGCATAAATTGTCGTCCATCAATACATATTGCTGTCGGTGAAAAAATGCCTAGAACAAAATGAATGTGCAGAGTCATAAATATTATACACTTATCCACTGGGTGTGAGTGGGATAGCTCTTTTATCAAACCCGCGCCAGAGAACTATTCCCCGAGGGCTTGCACGAGGGTAGTAGTTCCTGTCAAGCGTTTTATTATACTGGTATATAAAATAATTTCTGAGGTTTTAATTATGTTGGAGTAAGATAATTCTGCAAGAATAATATGAAATCCTGATGAGTCACAATGCTACTAAAGTCATTATGACATCATCAGTTTAAAGATTTATCGCTGGAAATCAAAATTGGCGCGAACAATTATATGAAAATTTTCCGAGGGTGGATAGCAAAAACTGTACCCCCGGGTAATAGCTTTGCTATGCGTGGACTATAAAGGATAATTATTTTACCTTCAGAACTTCATATAGGAACCATTTGAAGTATAATAACGATTTCTTTTATTTATTGGTTAAGAACTTTCCAAAAATCTTTTATACACATTCTCCCCTATTTATTTTTCGGAACCTTTTATTTTTCGGTGTTCTGCAAATTATAAAACCCAAGGAGTTCAATGTAGATCTGTCAGTAGCTCTGTTGAGAGTTAGGGAGAGTACTGCAAGATAAGTTACTCACGGAAATGTGGCTAGTAGTGAGTAGTGAGAAGTGAGTAGCAAGTGAAGACATGCTAAACAGATAAGTTATTTTTTTTTGTTTTAATTTTCACCACACTGTTATAACTGTAGAAACGTACTTCAATCTCTCTTGATTTCAATCAATTTATTAGATAGGAATATATTCTTAATATTATTTTTCTGCAGTCATGCATGCATTAAATTTTCTTTTTGGACAGTCAAATACATGTATATATATATTCAACAAAAAAGAAACGGATTTTATTTACTCATTAAAGAAATTTTGAAAAAGTATATGGAACAACTATCTTTTTTATCATTGGATACATGTGACCTTTTTAAAGTAGAACATGGGTTTTAAACCCCTTTTGTGGAGTTATTTCCCTCGATAAATCATGTTTATGAAAATTGTGTTTTACATGATTTCTTGTAAATCGGGGTCTATTTTCCATGAACTTTTTGATTTAGAAAAACAATAAATACTTATATTAAAACCCGGCTCAAATTTATATTTTGATTCCAATGTGTGTGTTGCAATGCCACGCCTAAACAAAGATGAACGCAACAAGGCTCTAACAATAATACTAACAGGAGCTACACAACAGGAAATTGCAACTGCATTTGGTGTACATCAATCGGCTTTGCAGCACGTCCCCACCAGCAAGGAACACGGATGACAGACTAAGGACTGGTTGTAAGTGGGTTACCACACCCAGACACTACCGTCAGATCCTCTTTCAGCACCTGTGCAATCAACCCTCTTATACTGACTGCTGAAACAGCACAAAATGCACATTTGTTCGTAAGAGACTGAGAGGAGCTGGTATTCGTGAACATCATCCGTACACTGGAAATCCACTAGCGCTGAGAAGTTGCAAATGACTTATGGATTGGTTAAGACGTATGCCTCTAGAATTTGGAAGCGACGACAATGACATCAATTTAACTTGTCAATTTGGAACATAGGACGTGTTTGATTTTTATCACAACGACTCTAAAATCACTTTTTTAAAATTTAGGTTTATTAAACTGAAAACTTAGATTATCATGTTTTATTTGAATATGCGTTTCATTTTTTTAGGTCACCTGAGTTACTCAGGTGACCTATTGCTATCCGTTTTCGTCCGTCGTCGTCCGTCATCCGTCTGGTATACAGCATCTATGGGTGAAGGGGTGGGGCCAAAATCTTAAAAAATCTTCTTCTTTACTCCTGGACATCAAGCAGGCAAACTGTTGGCATGAATGTAAGGAGTATTTAGTCCTCTACCAAATTGTGGAATTCATGGCCCCAGGGTCAGGGTTTCTAGTGCTAGGGCGGGGCTATATAGATTATATAGTGAAAATGCATATTTCTTTGAAAATCTTCTTCTCTGCTCCTGGCTATTAAATAAACTAACTAAATACATAGTTAGGATTAGCAAGAGTGCCTCTTCGAGCTTTGTGAACTTTATGGCCCCAGGGTCAGGGGTTCTGGTGTTAGGGCGGGGCTCTATAGATTATACCGGTATAGTGAACATATGCATTTATTCTTTGAGAATCTTCTTCTCTGCTTCTGGGTATAAATAAACTAACTAAGCACATAGTTATGATGAGCAAGAGTGCCTTTTTCAAAATTGTGAATTTTATGGCCCCTGGGTCAGGGGTTCTGGTTTTAGAGCAGGGCTCTATTGATTGAATAGTGAAAGTGCATTATTCTTTGAAAATCTTCTTTTGTGCTTCTGGGTATTAAATAAACTTACAAAGTACATAATTATGATGAGCAAGAGTGCCTCCTATAAAACTGTGAATTTTTTGGCCCCAGGGTCAGGGTTCTGGTGTTAGAGCAGGGCTCTATTGATTAAATAGTGAAAGTGCATTATTCTTTGAAAATCTTCTTCTCTGCTTCTGGGTATTAGATAAACTAACTAACTACATACATGTGTAGTTATGATAAGCAAGAGTGCCTCTTCCAAAATTGTGAATTTTATGACCTCAGGGTCAGGGGTTCTGGTGTTAGGGCGGGGCATTATTGATTATATAGTAAAAATACATTAATTCTTTGAAAATATTTTCCTTTGCTTCTGGGTTTTATGCCAATGATCCAAGTATATGTATTTATGATGAAAAAAGGTGCATCTAGCAAAGTGGTTTTTTATGCCCCCTGGGTCAGAGGGGGGGGGGGTACATAGTCTGAAAATATATTAATAATTTGAAATCTGCTCTTTGGTATTAAGCAATCATTGATCAATCATTTTATGATAAAATTTGCAAAATTTTGAAATATGTGTCCCCTGGGTCAGTGGTTCCTTTGTGGTGAGGTGCACATACTAGGTATAAAGTGGAAGTGCATTTTCTCTTTGTTACTCTAATCGCCTCTGGGTATTAGTAAATAGAGTAAGCATCTTAAGTTAGTAATTATGAGAAGCAATGGTGCTGCCTTTTTCAAAATTGTGAATTGCGAATTTCATGGCCTCTGGTTTAAAACACGAACCAAATTTAATTGTTTGAAAGTTGACCTATAAGGCACGTGGGCCTCTTGATGAATATAGTTGCATGGGGACTAGGACTATATTTTTTTGCGTCAGCTAAGCAAATGAGACAACAACATGACTTTAACTGACAAATCGGCTGAATGGAAATTGCATTATGGGTAACTACAGGAACTACATGAATTTTAAGCTTGAAAATAATCTAATGGCGATTGGAAAGGCACAAAGAACATGTTTTCATCCTTTTCGTAAAGCAATTTTTATTGTTTATTTTTGTTCGATTATCTCCTTGCTCACAGCGACAAACCATTTATATGTTATATAAACGTGGAATTCTAATTGTCCCCCGCTTTCGCGAAAGCGAGGGGACATTAAATCTCATTCGTCTGTCGGTCTGTCCGTCCATTACAAAAACTTTAACCTTGCCCATAACTTTTGATTGAGAGAAGCTATGACTTTCATATTTCACATGTGTATTCCTTGTAACAAGACCTTTCTTCGGGTACCACCAAATTTGACCTTTTGACCTTGCCCTTGGTGTTTGACCCACTTTTACACTAAAATTCTTAACTTTTACTTTAGCCATAACTTTTGAAAGGTAAGGACTAGGACTTTCGTATTTCACATTTGGATTTTTGTGGAGAGCCCTTTCATTGGATACAAACAAGTTTGATCTTTTGACCTTGGCCTTGGAGATTTCCGTACTTATGAAAAACATTAACAAATGCATTACTTGTAACAAGATATTTCCGAGGATGCTATGACTTCTGACCTTCACGAGTGACCTTAATTTTTTTATAATCAGCTTTATTCATAATTTTAAATAACATTTGATAGGGCGTTCATATTGGACACAATATGTCATAAAAATGACATGTTACCCACAAAGACACCAAAATTCTTTGAATTTGCTTGTTTTTATGTAGTCGAAAACGAAGTTTTGGGGTTATATAGTTTTTGTGTATCCGTCCGTTTCATTAGCTGTCTATCTGTCTCTTTGACTTTCTGTCTGTCCATCTAATTGTCTTATTTTCAGCAAACACTTAAGCCTTGTCCATAACTTTTGATCTAGTGGAGCTATGACTTTCATATTTAATACATGTATGTGTATTCCTTGTGACAAGACCTTTCTTTGGGTACAACCAAATTTGATGCCTTGGAGTTTGACCCACTTTTACACAAAAATTCCAAACTTTTACTTTGGTCATATCTTTTGAACAGAAGTAACCAGGACATTTATACTTCACATATGTATTCTTTGTGATAAGACTTTTATTGGATATCTAAAAATTGACCTTTTGACCTCGATTTTGGAGATTTACATACTTAACCTTGGCAGTAACATTTGAACGGTTAGGGCTAGAGCTTTCGTACTTCACATATGTAATCCTTGTTAAAAGACCTTCATTGGATAATAATAACTTTGACCCTTTGACTTTGGAGTTTAACCTTCTTTGGAAAACAAATATTGACCATATCTTTTAAAGTCTTAGAGCTAGTGCTTTCATACTTATTTCATTTAATCCTTTTGACAAGCCCTTTCATTTGATAACAAAACCTTTGACCTTTTGACGTTGACCTTGGTGTTTCACCTACTTTTTAAAATTTTTTAACCTTGGTCATAACTATTGAAGGGTTAAGGTTATGACTTTCATACTTCACATATGTATTCTTTGTGACAAGATTGTTTATTGGATACCAATAACCTTAACCTTTTGACGTTGACCTTGAAGATTTCCGTACTTATGAAAAACTTTAACCTTGGCAATAAGTTTTGAATGGTGAGAGCTAGGGCTTTCAAACTATACATGTGTATTTTTTGTGGCAAGACCTTTATTGGATACCAATGACCTTGACTTTAGAGAATTCGGGGCTTATGAAAAAACATTGACATTGGCAATAGGTTTTGAATGGTAAGGACCAGGGCTTTCATATGCATACTTCACATATGTAATTCTTGTGACAAGACCTCTTATTAAATACCAATAACCTCGACCTTCTGACCTTGATCTTGTAGATTTCTCTAGGGCCTACTTTTGAAAAAAAAACTTTAACCTGACGATAACTTGGAAACAAATGGTTGATAGGGCTTTCATATTTCACAATTGTATTTCAAGTTAGGAGAATCTACTTTGAATACAAATATATAAAATGTGCATTGAAGAAAAGTTTCATCTTCACCATGATGCAATACGGGGGCATCAGTGTTTCACAAACACATCTTGTGTCTAAGTCATAATGCAAGGCGATTTGCGTCTGTTGAAATTCCCTTGTTGTATTAACGGTGAATGCAATGGTTAGGTGGATTCCCTGGCAAGAACAGGTTAATGCGAATATGTAAAAAATGTTTTGTCCATTTAAATAGAGATGTTTCTGAATATGAATCGAATCCGAATCTGAAAATGAATCTGACACGAATCTGAATCGGAGAGATTCCGATCCCGATTTGAAAATAGATATAACTCTAAATTATACACTGAGAGTATGATTACTGATGTTTTGTCTTTGATATATCAATTAATACTTGTAACATGTATAAAACATTAATTAATGTGTGTGTAGCCCCTCCGCATCCCCCCATCAACAAATATCCTGCAAGAAATAGGTATATGGTTTTATTTGTATTACTATATGAATGTTACAAATTAATTTAAAATAAGAGTTTACCATGTTCGCTAGATTTCTTTTTTTCTCGTGGGCTAAGGAGTGTACTACTAGTATTTGAAATGTCAACGGCAAATCAGGGATTTTGCTAAGGAAGGCGACGAAGGGGGGGGGGGGGGGGCAAATCAATAAACTCCCATAGGCATGTTTAAGGGGTTTTAATTCTCTTCGACCGAATTTGGGTATCGTGAGATATTCTGATATATGGGCGGTGACATGTTCGCGCTAGCGAACGAGCGAGGGGTATGTGATTCCCAAGGAAGGGGAGAGGGGTTAACTTTTTTTTTACTTTATTGCATACAATTTAATGAACAACATAAACAAAGAGAGGGGCTACTTTGAAATTTTGCTCTCTTGGTCATTTGAAGACGTCGAAATTAATTATATGATAAAAGGTCTATAAGAACTGGGGAAGACGTAGGGGCAGTTCCCCACCCTTTCTATTAATTTTAATTTGTAAACTTCACAATATTTACATTTCAAATGTCTTTGTCAGAGATGAAATTACAAATAGTTAATGTACTTTATTTTCTACATAAATGTACTGGTTTATCAAAAGGTGCTGTTGAAAAAATCACGTGCAGGGCGGGACAAATAGAGACAAGAAGCTGGGCTTGTAGCACGTGGATTGACAGAATCAAGAGCATGTATAAACACTGTATAAGGGAAAACTGTCAGATTTTTCGAATGCATGACGATGATCAATTGATCTGCTTTCGATAAAAAAAAAAGGGGTGCGAGAAAGTGCATGGTCACAAGATAGCGTTGTTGAAAAAAATACGTCTAAATATATAAGATGCATTTACTCAATATAAGGTTCAAAACACAATTCTTGCGAGAAACAAATAAAGTAAGCTAATGAAAAATACAATAAGGTTATTTTCGAACAGGTTTACCCATAAATTGAAAGGAGTCCCTTTTTGTTATTCAGTCTACAGAATTTGACTTATCCAATTTATAACAATAAAAATCTAGTGACAAAAATATAAACACCATCCACTATTTATTTTCCTTATTAGTACATATACACGGGCATTTTTAAATTAAGAATTAAGAAATATTCTTTTTATAATGTTTTTATTAGTTTTCGAATCGGGATCGGGATCTCACCGATTCAGATTCATTTTCAGATTCGGATTCGATTCATATTCAGAAACATCTCTAATGGTCAGTAGATTCAGATTATTTTATTTACATTGAAGCTCTGGTGTTCTGAACCAGAAACAAACTACATTTTATTATGCAAAATTTCTATTAAACAACAATTAAAAATGCCGAAAACGCTTTTATAGTTTTTTATCTTTGTATTTTTTTCATAGCATTTTTGGCGACTCTTTAACTATCTTATATCGATCATAAATTGACCTGTATTTGAAGTAAAATGTAAACCTGTATATTTGGTGCAAATGTTGCTATTTATTAAAAAAAAAATGGTAAGTTGTGCTTGGAAAGATCTGCTATGCGCATTAATAACAAGAGCCATATAATAAGGCAAACAAAGGTTGGTTAGTGAAGATGATATTATTCATTTTTTTTTCAACCATAGTATCAGGCGATTTTGGATAAATGTCGCTATAAGGCTCCATTTTTGCCGTAAATTATCACAAAAACAAAACTTTTTAAACCCCCTCCCCCCCTCAGAAAGGTATAGAAACACATTTTTCAAAAGAAAAAGACTTTAGCAATTTCCTGTTTTTTGCCAATTAAAAAGAAAATAAAACCGATTCTATCGTATAACCTTTGAACGGATCAACCTAAACCACGTGGCTTGAATTTAAATCACAATTACATTTGTAGGGGGGGGGGCATTGGTGTTCAATAACTTTTGTTGTTAAAGGAGTTTATAATCATAGGCGAAAATACAATGATCCCTAATAAAATGAAGGTTTTAATGGGTTTTGTATTTAAGGTCATACAAAGACTTGCTGGAGGTCAACTGGATGGAGAAATAAATTCCTTACAAGACAAAGACTTAGATCACGCAGCACGGTCCTCTGTTAAACGGAGTTTGGTAGTTTTGACTGAAAAACTTCAAAATGTACAAAAACGCGTAGAGGATCATATTCAAAAACACATAAGAGGTACATATTCAGTTCTCTTAAACCATAAGCATGGTTGAGCATTGAGCTTAAAGTTTTTAGAATTAAAGGGAAAAAAAGAGTTGATTATTATTTCTTTTATGCGTCATTTTGCTTTCACGCCTGCAAATGACGTTGTTTACATTTATAGGGCAAAGATTATTAAATATATTTGAATGCTGTTGTGTGTGTGAGTGTTTGTGTGTGTGTGGGGGGGGTGCATTTGTGTTTGTGTGAGAAGATGTGTAGGTTATTTTTGATGAGAGTGTGTTTATATGAGTATGTGTTTTCAATTCTTAATCGTCCAAAATATTTTTTTAAAATGCAAAAAAAAAGTCAGTCATCGAAGAAAATCTGTCAAAAATACGACGTAGCTATCATTTTTCATTCGCTTTATTAATTTGTTAATAACAGAAATTTGTAAAAAAAAAGTATATTTTGTTTCTATTTCAGAACAATTTCAGAAAAAAATACAAAAGTGGAGAGAGGAGGACAAGCTTTTCGCAAAAGTACCTGCTTATCAGTCAGTTCGTGATAAACTCAGGTCCTTGCCTTTTGTGACAGTGTCGGGCAGTGGTGGTAGAGGAAAAACTTTTCTTATTCGTCATATTGCTCTGGAGCTTGCACACGAGGGATATGAGATCATTCCAGTCTCAGCAATTGAGGAGATCCCCCTATATGGAAAGCTGTATTTCAAGCAATTATTCGTTATAGATGATATCCTAGGTGTATATGGTCTAGATATGAGCTTGTATAACAATCTAAGCAGACAGTCTGAAAATGTGCTAAGCTTATTAGAGTCGGGATCTAAACTACTCATGAGTTGCAGGTCTGTTGTGTTTAAGGAGTCGAAATCTTTAAATAGTTTTGTAACAGATATCAATCATGTCATCGATTTAGATGACGAAGAAAATGAGCTCAGTGATGAAAGCATGAAAAATATATTAGAAAATCACTTACAGAAAAAATACTTTGAAGATTTTAATATACCTAGAAAATTGCCGATGTTTCCACTGCTATGTAGATTATTTTCGACTTATGAAAAGTATCAGTCTGAGGGTGAAAATTTCTTCCTTCATCCATACCAGTGTATATTTTCAGATCTTGATAAAATGCGAAAGCTCAACAAATTACATTATGCAGGCTTGGTGTATTGTGTCATCAAAGATAATTGTGTCTCTCCGAAATCTTTAGATAGAAAGTGTCTGAAAGAAGTCTATGAATGTTGTCGATTAAACAGGTCAACGTCTAATTCAGAACTTGAAGATGCACTGCAGGTATTGGTGGGATCTTATCTGATGCAGAACACAGATGGTAAATATTCTCTCATTCATGACAGCTTGTTCGAAATAGTGGCAGTTCACTTTGGAAGATGTTTTCAAGACTTTTTTATTGAACATTGTACCTCTACCTCTATTTACAACCTTTTAACATTCGTTGATGAGGGGTCAACATGTTGTGAAAATCTTATTCCTGTCTTTGGCAATCACTTTTCCGTGTTGGTAGACCGCATCATTTGTGACATAAAACGATTCAATCTGTATGAAGTGTTCAGCAGAATTGGGCAATTTTCACAAAACGAAGCATTTGTTTCGGTATTTTACAAAACTTTGAAAAAATCCAGTTATGATGAGTTTAAACAATTGTTTTTTGAGGTGGAGACTAATGAACATTTAAATAAGAAAACGAAGAAACTTTTTCATGAATTGGACCAAATATGTGACAACATTTTCGAAGCAAAAAAATTTTCTGCAATAGATTTCAGTCTTTCGCTTTTGAACAAACCTCGTGTACGTGTTGTAGACTGGATTATTGCATATAACCACGTTGGTTTACTGTCTGGTCTCATAAAAATTGTCAGGGAAAAAAGTCAGCCCGTCGAAGAAAAGGCTTGTTTCACTGATGAAAACAGTCAGGACATTCTGGGAGTGATATTTGGTAATGATCTAGAATCACATTCCTTTTGTTTACGTCTCGCGTGTTCTAGCCGCAGTTTGGATATGGTCAAATTTATATTGAGTTGCGTTAAACATGAGAGTATTAATTACCTTGATAATCAGAATCAGTGGCCGTTAATGACAGCTTCTGGTGCTGGTTGTACGGACATTGTCAAGATTCTGCTTAAAGAAGGAGCAAACGTTAATTTGTGTGATAAGGACAACTTTTCGTGCCTGAATTGTTCATGTTTGCTTGGTCAATACGACGTAGCTGAGACCTTAATCAAAGAAGGCGCTGACATTAATTTGTGTACGGTAGATGGGATGTCTCCATTTAAGGCAGCAATGATGTCAGGAAATGTGCATCTTGTGAGGTATCTTATGAAAAACGGCGCAGTCTGGAACGAAGATAACCTGTCCCCGTTGCATTTTTCATCCTATCTAGGCAACCTAGAAATTCTAAAACATTTCATTAACAGTGATCCTGAATTGAAAATTGATGTCAGGTGTCTATCTGCCGCCTGTGAAAATGGTCAGAGTACTATTGTTAAGTATCTAATCGATAAGGTAGATGTCAATGAAGTTTGTGACGAATGTGATCCTGCACTTCATAGTGCTGCTACCTCAGGTCATCTCGCTATTGTAGAATATCTAGTTGAACATGGAGCTGATGTTAATTTGCTCAGTTCTTCTAAAGAGAATCCGCTTTACTTTGCCGCAATGAAAGGACACTTACACATTATTAGGTACCTTTTAGATCATGGTGCTGATATTTGTGGTAGTATTGACACATCGTCTTTATGTGTTGCTTCAGGCGAAGGTTACCTTGAAGTTGTGGAAGAACTAATCAAACGTGGTGCTGATGTTAATCTATGTGACCGCAACGAACAGTCTCCACTATGTTACGCATCTAAATCTGGACATCTGAAGACCGTAAAGTTTCTGCTACAAAATGATGCCGATATCAACGTTGGTGCTAGTTGTTTATCTTCCGCTTGTAAAGGTGGTCATTTAGATGTGGTAGAATTTCTTATTAATAAGGTTAATGTTAACCAGGTTAGTGACATTTGTGATCCTCCCATCCATTGTGCCTCTGGTCAAGGTCATATTGAAGTAATTAAATTTCTAGTTGATCATGAAGCAAATGTTAATTTACTAAATTCTTCAAGGGATAGTCCACTTTGTTGTGCTGTGGAGAATAGACAGCTTTCAGTTGTTGAATATCTTGTAGAACATGGCGCGAACGTAAACCAGGCTATTGATATTGCAATAGAAGTTGGGCAAGAACACATCCTAGATTTTATGCTGAAACATTTGAACTAGGAAACAATTTTTTTAGCATTTAGATTAGTTTGACACAAGAAATGCAGAATTTAATAAAGTCATCATTTATTTCAAATGCTAATGCATTCTCAAGACTATAACTGTTGTCGTTTCCATTTAAATATCAAGAAAAAAGAAAAAAATATATCTCTTATTATTCATTAGATTAATATAGAATCATATTATCTGTACATAACTACATAAAAGATATTCTAATTATGTATAAAGTGAAGCCAGCATCATTTACATAAAAATCTGTGTCTTATTGATTTCTGTATCTTTTTTATTAAATAATTGTATGAATAAATGACTTAGATCGATTATCCTTTTCAAGAATTGAAAATCAAATTAACATTTGAAGAATTAAATACTAGTATCCTTGCATACTTTAATTGCTACAACAAGGCTATCTGTAATGCAATGTATAATGCAGTTTTATGTTGTTCCAGCATCGGCAGTTTTTGATAGTAAAAACATACGTAAAGGATGTCCCAAAATATAAACCATTATATTATTGACATAACGGTCAGAAAGATGTATCTGGGTAACTTTCTTTTAATTTTTTGCAACAAAATATTAGAGTAAAAAAATCTCATGTAGTCACAAAATTGGAGGAAAAAATTGTGAAAAATTGCATTTCAATCAAAAAATTTATTAAAGGATCAAGCTGTCCTTATTTTAAAACTTATTATCAAAACTAGTCTTAATTTAGTGTTACTAAATCCAAATCTAAATCTTTAACATACATGTATTTAATAAATATACTTCTGATGAAAAGACAAGAGTCTCAAGGGCCAAATCGGCTTAGAACAAGCACAAAACAAGAGTTTTATCTCACAAAAAGGCATTTTAGAACATGAAAGTGGTTTGTTTCAGTACTAGTTTATAAAATATATTTAATATTTTATTAATAATGTCAATGTTGTCATACTTAAACTCAGTTTAGATGTTTATGCTAAAAGAATTTTGTGCTTTAAGTATTATAGTGCAATAATGATGGAATACTCATAATGTGTATTTTTGTTTATTCTTTAAAGTTATTTAAGATAGGACCCCATTAGAAATAAGCTCTCGAGCTTTAATGGG
The DNA here is from genome assembly GCF_032062105.1 of Saccostrea cuccullata. NCBI lineage: Eukaryota > Metazoa > Mollusca > Bivalvia > Ostreida > Ostreidae > Saccostrea > Saccostrea cuccullata. Next base: position 115,839 of record NW_026919641.1, read on the forward strand.
TTATCCTGGTATCTATCTAGTCATGTTAAATTATTTATTTATAAAATCCTGATTACCAACTTCCATCTTTTATAAGACCATGCATAATTATGTGTATTTATTTTATGTATGATGACATGATACCAAAAATACTACTACTACTACTACTACTAAATCAGATTAGAACTCAAAATTTTTACTGTTACAGGGGGAGGGGGTATTGTATTTTAATACTACTTAAGAATGCCTTCATATTAATACAGTATATGACTTTGCTGTTCTTGGTAAAAAGATTTTTTTTTAAATTTCTTCCTATATATAACTTCATAATAAGTTGAATCTGATTCCCCAATGTTTCCCTCCCTACCCCCAAAGGACAATGATTTGAATTAAATAAATTTAAATCTTCAATACACGAGGATGCTTACATAAGATGCATTATTATGTTTTTTTTTTTTGATTTAAATACTTGTCAGAATTTCTAAGTCCCCACTTGAAAAGTAAAAAAAACTAGAGCCGAGCTCGTTGCAAAGCAACGAGTAGGTCTTCCGTCCTGTTTGACCGGAAGAAACTTTCATTTAAAAAAAAAAGAGTAATGAAATCAAAAAATGGGTTAATCCTCCAAATCTATGTTAAGTATTGCAAAATTAAGCCATTCTTTGGAACTTCCGGTTTGACCGGAAGTGACGACGACGGACGGAAAATTAATATTTAAGCTTCTAGTGACACATGTTACCCAAAAACCTGTTAAAAAAGGCAAAAATATGCATTTTCTGACTACTTCCGGTTAAACCGGAAGTGACGTCGCCGGACGTATTTTGATGACCTCATTAGATAAAGCTTGATATTTTAAACAACTTTGCTTCTTTGATGTATAACAAATTCTCAATACTTTTTGAGATATCTGGAAAAAACTTTTGGCCCTTCTAAGTCACTTAAATTAGGAGTCAGCCTTTTTTTCGACATATCATTTGAAAGATCTTCTAATTCTGCACAAATTATGTTCTATATATTTTAACAAAATATTTTTAGTTTAGAAGATAAAAAGAAAAATATGAGTAATTTTTGGTTCTTTTAAGCGTTCTAGTTTTTGACCCCTATATAGCGCCATTTTGAATAGAGAAATCGAAAAACAAAAACCGATATGCACAACTTCAATCCTTCTATTATCTGAATTCAGTAGAATTTCTGCTCCAGCTTTAATCGTCTCTGAGCCTTTGTCTGGAAACGAAAGCCTATAAATTTTCCTTTAAAGGGAAAAAACCCAAAACCGGAAGTGACTTTTTGAAATTTAAGACAGCATTCTGATAGAGTTTATCAACGTCCATAACGTCTGAAAATTTGAGCGAAATCCGTTGAGAAATGAGCGAGATATAAGGCCTCAAAGTTGCGGTCTAGGAAGCAGAAGAAAAAAAAAGAATAACTAGAGCAAAGCTCTTTGCAAAGCAACGAGTGGGTCTTCCTTCCTAGCGATAAGCAAAAGATTAAATGTTTCTGTCTAGATTGTCAACTTTGCTAACATTCTCTTTTTCGATTTGTCTCAGAAACCCTTACTTGAATTCTTTAATTTGGTGTGAGCATGAGGTCTAAAGGGTACTCTCTCTAACAGCATTCTTGAAATCGTATCCACAACAGTTTAACTTCCAATATTATGACTTTTGATATCAGATATATCATGTTTGTGAAACGTGTCATACTACAGAAACATAAGTGTTTTGCTACATTACCATCTTAAAAATGGCTTTAAAATCATTTAATTTACAATATAACTAGGTAAATAAAATAAACAAATTATATAATAATTCAAAAAATCCAAATGTATTTACAATAATGATGAACAATCTTCATTAGTTGCAATCAGTTAAGTAGAACAATACTTTTGCAGCTTTCCACTAGCAACTGGTGGTACCTCAATAGGAGTGTAAAATTCTCTGAAAGGTATATTGTAAACATAGTGTAAACATATTACATATGGCTGTGTTTTCTTTTTTAGCGGCTTTGGCGGAATGCAGCAATCACTAAATCAAGTACAAAGCTAAAAGTCTTGTACATAAACATAAATAAGAATATCTACGCTAACTTATTCAAAAGTCAATTTCCACCAAATATTGTACAAGCTTAATATAATACATTTACAGCATTAAAGAAACAAATCTCTTTTAAGGTATTGCCCTGCATAAGAACAATTTGAATCCCCTACACTAAGGATGCTCTGTGCCAAGTTTCACTTTGGTTCTGGAAAATGATATTGTGAAATTTTAGACAATAATGATAATGGATAAAATTATGTTTTTAAAAAAATTACTGGTTCCTTTAGCTCAGATGGGCTAATAAGTATGCAACAGGCACAGTTTTGCAGTTGATATTGAAATGCGACTGGACATCTCTTCAATCTTGTTTTAGAAAACTACATGTACATGCCCTATGTACTGAATTCCTTGGAATCATACACATGTTTATGCCTTTAATTAGTTGTATGTGCCAAAATAACAATTGTTTTTACATTATACTGTAAAAAAAATACACATACATGTATTACAAGATCTTATATTCCTGCTGAAGACAGAGGATCTATCTTAATTATTAGAATAAGTAAGTCTAAACTTTGAAAGGGAAGACCTTAATAAAGAGGTCAACATGCTACACAAACAAAATATTATTATATTTAAAAATAACATTTATTCCAATGTAATTACTGGTACATGTATTTCTGTTACAAAAACTATTTCACTTGAAAAACTGACAGCAATTGATATGTTCATATTTGTGGATTTATTTTGTCAAATCAAAATTTAAAAATGATACACAGTGTGTTTAAAAATTGTCTTCACAAACCAAAACTTGACTTATTTTCACTATGCTGTTTATTCCATGTTACATCCAAACAGATGATCTTCTGGCAAATCATGGTTATGCTTGGTATCAAAATTCAGTATTCAGATGAGTCACACCTATCCAAAAGAAACTGAAATTTTTAAATTTATAATTCTACTAATAAAAAGTGCAATTCATGAGATTATAAATTAGATTATCAAATTGAGAGATAAGATATTGTCACATATTCTGTGTATATTTTGTAAATTTTAATGTACTCTTTCATCAATTAAAAGAAGTTTACACCAATTAAGGCAGTCATTTATGCTATCCCCTTATAAGACAACATACAAGTGCAAAGTAATCATGCACTAGTGGGTTTAGGATAATGTGCTAGAGTATTTATGACAACATACTAGCACGAGGTGACAATGTGCTACATGTAGCATGTACGTCAGTGATAATATGCCAGCACACTGAATCCAACATGCAGTGAAGCTAACACTCAACAGATTGTTTAGAGTTGTGTTTGCATGATATTTTGTTTTGTGTTAACACAGCAGCGTGTTGTTTAAAGCTGCATTGGAGTGGCAGTCTGTTGAAATTAACATGCTAACACACTGCAACTTCACATCATTGGAACACCATAATTTTAAAACTGGCAAACCAATATCTTATGATTACTATAACTAGGTAATTGCAACTGTAAATGCTGATTTCATGGTGACAATAATACCGGTAATTCACTGTATATCTGAGAACTGATCAATTATAATAAGGCGTGTCCAGATAGGGCCACTTGCTAAAGCTCAATAGCACTTTCATAAAAGCGTGCCATCTTACCGACACAACAGACGCCAATAGGCTATCACACAGCTCGCCATCACATCACTGAAAACACTTTCGCACTAACACAAGTTCGCACAACACGCTGTCACACTAACACACAACACACTGTCACGCTAATACAATTTCACACAACAAAATATCAGGCTAACACGAGTTCACACAACACACTATCATGCTAACACGAATTCACAAACACGCTGTCTCGCTAAAACAAGTTCACACAACACGCTGTCTCGCTAACACAAGTTTTACACAACACGCAGTCTCGCTAATACGAGTTCATACAACACACTGTCTAGCTAACACAAGTACACGCAACACACTGTCACCCTTAGATGAATTCACACAACACACTGTCACGCTAACATGAGTTTACACAACACGCAGTCTCACTAACACGAGTTTACACAATACACTGTCACGCTAACACGAGTTTACACAATACACTGTCATGCTAACACAAAGTCACAAAACAGGCTGTCTCACTATTCACTAACACAAGTTCGCACCAAATGCTGTTGCGATAACACACTGTCATCCTAATTCCATTTCACACAACACACTGTCATTCTAATACCATTTCACGCAACACACTGTCGGGCTAACTCGAGTTCACACAACACACTGTCTTGCTAACACGAATTCACAAAACAGGCTGTCTCACTATTCACTAACACAAGTTCGCACCAAACGCTGTTGCGATAACACACTGTCATCCTATTACCATTTCACAAAACACACTGTCATCCTAATACCATTTCACACAACACACTGTCACGCTAACACGAGTTCACACAACACACTGTCACGCTAACACAAATTCAAACCAGAAGTCTCTGTCGACACTGAAGCAATTGGAAATTGAAACTGAAACTTTTCAACAGCAATAAATATAATAATGATCCTTGATTAAGTCTCTTTATGTTCTTATTATAGTCTACTTGCATGCCACTTTATATTATAATCAGACTAAAACTGTATTTGGAGTAGCATTTTGAGAGTATTTAACAGAAATCTCTATTTTTAGTAACCATGGCAACACTATTCATTGAAGTGAAAAACTAATATACATAATTATGTATCTTAGTGTAGTCTACTTATGTGCCAAGTTATATTGAAATCAGACTAAACTATAGGAGGAGTAGCATTTTGAAAGAATTTCATAGAAATTTCTATTTTTAGTAACCATGGCAACACGGTTCATTGAAATCAAAATGCGATACCCAGAATTATGTATCTCAGTGTAAACTACTTGCTTGCCAAGTTATATTGAAATCATACCAAAACTGTAGGAGGAGTAGCATTTTGAAAGAATTTCTTAAAAATTTCTATTTTTAGTAACCACTGCAACACCATTCATCGAAATCAAAAACCGATACAGAGAATCATGTATCTTAGTGTAGACTACTAGTTTGCCAAGTTATATTGAAATCAGACCAAAACTGTAGGAGGAGTAGCATTTTGAAAGATTTTCACAGATTTCTATTTTTAGTAACCACGGAAAGATCGTTCAATTGAAATCAAAAACCGGTACACAGAATTATCTATCTTAGTGTAAAGTACTTGTTTGCCGAGTTATATTGAAATCAGACCAAAACTGTAGGAGCATTTTGAAAGAATTTCATATAAATTTCTATTTTTAGTAACCACGGTAACACCTTTCAGCCAAATCAAAATCCGATACACAAAATTATGTATCCTTGTGTAGTTTTCTTGTGTGCTAAGTTATATTGAAATCAGACCAAAACTGTAGGAGGAGTAACATTTTGAAAGAATTTCACAAAAATTTCTATTTTTAGTAACCATGGCAACACCATTTATCGAAATCAAAAACTGATACACAGAATTATGTATCTTAGTGTAGTCTACTTGTGTGCCAAGTTATATTGAAATCAAGCCAAAACTGTAGGAGGAGTAGCATTTTGAAAAATTGTTTACAGACAGACGGACAGACAGACAGACAGACAGACAGACAGCTAGACAGACAGACAGACAGACAGACGGACGGACGACGGACGCATTACTATCGCATAAGCTCTTCTGGTCTCTGACCAGTAGAGTTAAAAACATGCAATATCGCTAACACGAGTTCACATAACACGCAGTCTGGCTAACACGAGTTCACACAATATACAATCTCGCTAACACGAGTTCACACAACACACTATCTCTCTAACACCAGTTCACACGACAAAGACCTTTATTCGGTAATAACTAATATATGCCCCCAAAATCAAACTTTGATGGAGATATTTTTTATTAAGTTCTTAACCAGGGGAGTATATGCTTACTTCAAAGCACTGAATATTTTCATAAGTAATGACGCCATATGTACGTAATGACGTCACAAACATGACGTAAATTTCACTTTTTCATGAAGTTTACAGAAAAGTGTACATATTTCGTCGATATTTTGAGTAAAAGTCACCGAGCGCATGTGTGTTCAGGATCAATATTTTGATATAATGTGTGGAATGATAATATCAATGAAATATGTTAATATTGTTCCCGAACAAACTTGCGCTCTATAAATTTTAAAGCAAAATTTGTTGAAATTTTGTCCATTTTGTCCTCTTTCTGAAAAAGAATATAAATCGGACTAGTTTGTGACGTCATAAAAACAAATATTGTGAATACACTGCTTTGACACTATAATATTTTCTGTTAATTTATATTTCTCATACAATTTATTAAAATCAACACATTTCAGGAAGTTTTCAAAAAATTTGACTTTTGTGGGGGCAAATATATGCAATATACCGCATATAGTTCTTTTCAGGATAACAAGTTCACACAACACACTGTCACGCTAACACAAATTCACACAACATGCTGTCTCGTTAATAAGAGTTCACACAACACGCTGTCTCGCTAACATGAGTTTTCACAACACGCAGTCTCGCTAACACGAGTTTACACAACACGCAGTCTCACTAACACAAGTTTACACAACACGAAGTCTCGCTAATACCAGTTCAATCAACACTCTGTCTAGCTTACACGAGTTTACACAACACACTGTCACATTTACACTTTATACACGATTTCACACAACACGCTGTCCCGCTAACACGAGTTTACACAACACATCGTCAAGCTAACAAGAATTCACACAACCCACTGTCAGGCTAACACAATTAAGTTCACAAATCACACTGCCTTGCTAACACAAATTCATACAACACACTGTCTCGCTAACACAAGTTCACACAACACACTCACATTGCTGGGAATAAAGTAAAGGTCTACCCTAATTTGAAGAGGTTTAACACTAACATATCTCTATATTAGAAAAGAGCTTCAAATTTAAGACAAAAACATTTATGCAGTAATGTTCCTTAACACGCATCTGGCATATAAAATGAATGAGACCTTAAAAACCTCACAGTACATGTTTACTTAGCTAAGTAAAGGTCTAAATTGATGCTATTCAACAATATATATCAACATCTCTAAGTATGTGAATGAGTGAAATTCTCAAATAAATATTATAAATCAAAGTATCACCCATACCGAAAAAAGTTATAACTAAGTTATAACTAAAGTATAACTTAGTTATACCTAGCCTGTGAGGTACAAAAAAGTTATAACTAAAATGTAACTTTTTTGGACTTTGTCATTTTCATGTATAACTAAAATGTAACTTTTTGGACTTAGCCATTTCCACGTGTAACTAAAACATAACTTTTCTGGACTTTGTCATTTTCATGTATAACTAAAATGTAACTTTTCGGACTTAGCCATTTTCATGTATAACTAAAACATAACTTTTCTGGACTTTGTCATTTTCATGTGTAACTAAAATGTAACTTTTCTGAACTTAGCCATTTTCAAGCATAACCAGTATAAATTTACAAGTTTGGGGGGTTATTTAATGGATACTACTTGACACCGACTTTTTTTTTTAATAACATTATAACTAAATGTTAATTTGAATGAATTTTGATCATGTTCAAAATGTTTTTTTTTTTTTTTTCAAACACTGCAGCAGAAAACTTTGTCAATTCCTGAACAATATTATTGTTTATTCCCAGTGATCAACTTCTCATTCATAATAAATATACCTGTCCACAGCCATGTCAAGTTCAACAGAAGGGATGTGAAATAAAATCTTGTAAATTACATCTATAAATGAGAATATCTCTCACTCTCTCTCTCTCTTTTCTCTCTCTCTCTGGTGTTTGAGGGTGGTGTGTACACATTTCATGTGTGTGTAATAAATATTATTGTCTATATAAATTGATATTTGTCATGTAAGTTTCAGCTAAAGTTGAGAATAATTAATTTCTCTCTCTCTCTCTCTTTCTCTCTCCTTCTCTCTCTTGGAAAATACGTATTTATTGAGACCCTGATGATACATAATGTTTGTCTTGTAAATTATAATAATGCACTTCTATATATTTCATTATTCTGGGGAAAGATACTGTAAATGTACTGCAAGAGATATAAACAGTATGAAATGTAATCTCATGAAGTCATGTGAATTTTGCACGGATTCTTCGTGTGCTAAACTGTGTAAATTTCCCTATTGTTTTCTGTGAGACAGGTGTTTGTACTAGGTGACCTTTGTGGCCAACACATCGTAAATATTTCAGCTTGGGTATTACACAATCTCTGAATGGTTCAATTCTACACAGTTTGTTTGAAATCTGAAGAAAATCAGTCGTACTATGGGTGGCTAAAAAGATAAACAACAGCATAGAGTATGTGCATGTTCATCTTGAACAGATATTACGATGTTGTGAATAAAGATTGCCAGTTATATTAAGATTTAAGCAGGAGACTAGTATGTGTAGATTTTATTGTTTGCATAATTAAATAACCCAGCTATAATAGTTATTTTCACAAATAAACAAATATTAAATTCAAAATGGCGGCAACAAAAATATGGCGGCCTCCGATGTCCGTTTTGTTGGTACTAAGATAAATTAAAAATTTAAACACCAACTTGTATTTATATTTTTAATTTAAGTTTAAAATTACACAATAAGGTTTATTTGTATTTAAAATAAAAAAAATTATGAATTATTTATTTTTTTTTTGATCACGTGACGTTTTTAAGTTCTATGATTGGCCAACAACTGAGCGCGGATTTTTCCATGGACGATTTGAATGTTTGGATGTTGAAAGTGTTGATAGAAAAAAGGAGATAAAACCAGTTGGTAAGGCGATATTTATGCTTACATTTTATTGATGTTGGTAAAGTATACTTAGTACCTCTGGAATAACATTCCAAAAAGAAGAAATATTGGGAATGAACAAAATTCTAGGCGTGTGAATCTTAGATTTCTTGTTTGTTTTGATTGGTATGTCGAATGTTCAATGTAAAAGAGTGAAGTATACAAATTGAAAGTATTTGAAACGCAAAATATATTTTTCAGCATTTAGTATATTAATAAAATATGTTGTCCTTTGTCATATTTATTCCCAAAATTGTTTATAGATTCCCTGAACTGTTAAAATATTTTGAAGCCTTATACACATCAGCATGATCATAACATGATCTACCTGCAACGTTAATTAATGCAATGAAATGAGTAATATAACATTAATTTTTTTTTATATATATAAAGCAGAATATTGGTACATGATGTTTCCATGAGCTGAATCTTTCCTGACCTGGAGTACATGAAATTCTTCAAAATATTACATGTTTAAGGTAAAGTAATTTTTTTTTTCATTTCAAAATTCAATAAATCTTTCAATCTAAAACTAATTCCTGTAAGTATAGATCTTAAATTATTCTTGTATTTTCCATGTTATGAATGAATTAATGAATTTGAATGAATTGAAATGGAAGAGTGTTTTCAATTTGATATGCAAATGAGTGCTGGAAATATACTATCTAAATATCTATAATCTAAATTTTTAACCTTTACAATTTTTTGCAGAATTGAAGAAAAGGTTAAAATTGCAAGCATATTTCAACGAAAACTTAGCCGACTACCAGTCACACTGCCCGCCAGCCAAGACGTCTGACCAGCTAAAATGATGGAGGCAGACCACCAGCCAAGTCCCTCGGCCAGCACGGCTGACTACCAGTGCGGCCTGTCAAGAGATGACCAAGTCCATCAACTAGCTCGGCTGACTACCAGTGCAGCCTGTCAAGAGATGACCAAGTCCATCAACTAGCTCGGCTGACTACCAGTGCAGCCTGTCAAGAAATGACCAAGTCCATCAACTAGCTCGGCTGACTACCAGTGCAGCCTGTCAAGTCCTTTGTCAACTTACTTGGCCTATTACCAGTGTGGCCTGTCATTGAACGACCAAGTCCATCAACTAGATTGGCTTACTACCAGAGCAGCTTTTCAAGGGATGGTTAAGTCCATCAACTAACTTAACCTACTACCAGTGTGGCATGTCAAGAGATGGCCAAGTTCGTCAACTAGCTTGTCTTACTACCAGTGCCGCTTGTCAGAGGACGGTTAAGTCCGTCAACTAACTTGACCAACTAAGGGATGGTTAAGTCCGTCAACTAATGTTACCGACTACCAGTGCGGCCTGTCAAACGATGGCCAAGTTCTTCAACTAACTTGGTCTACTACCAGTGCGGCCTGTCAAACGATGGCCAAGTCCTTCAACTAACTTGGTCTACTACCAGTGCGGCACGTCAAGGGATGGTTAAGTCTGTCAGCTAACTCAGCCTACTTCTAGTGCAGTCTATCTTCGAATAATAAAGATAAAAACTACAACTGTACACCTGCAAGGATATGTGTGCAAGGAGGATGGTATGCAGCTAGGAACTGTAACTGAAATCACTGTTTAGAACCTTTCTTTTTTTTGAAATACAGCTACTGAGCTAGATCATAAATAGATAGGGTGTTAATATTTAAAAAGTGATGTCTGTTTATACAATTAGGAAGAGTAGAATGCAGTGTGCTAGGTAATTTTACAAAGACCATAATTGCTATATGCTAAAAATGTATTCTTTAAAACAACCAGAGAAATTTCAATCTGTTGAAGATGACATGATGAAAAATAAGGTAGACTTGAATTTTGAAAACAATTGCATGTGCATTCATTTATTTGTATTTGACAATAAACCAAGTTATCTTTATCGTGTTTGTTAAGTAAAATTGTTATTGCCTTTAATATATTTTAAATAATCTTTTTTGTATAAATTTCAAAAATCTTTTTTTTTTTTAATTTTAATGAGAAGCTTTTTAAAAGCTTATAACTGAGTAAATCCACAACGGGTTAACATACAGTGTATAATTTCACTGGAACTCTTACAAAAGTTTTTATTAATAGGTATAACTTTTTATAGTTATAACTTTTTTAGGTATAACTTTTCTATAACTTTTTTATAACTTTCTTGGGGTATAACTTTTTTGTAACTTTTTCATAACTTTATAATAGGTATAACTTTTTTTAGTTATAACTTTTCAATGGGTATAACTTTTTTGTAACTTTTTCATAACTTTATAAAAGGTATAACTTTTTTTAGTTATAACTTTTCCTGGGTATAACTTTTTCCGGGTATAACTTTTTTGTAACTTTTTCATAACTTTTTTTGGGTATAACTTTTTTGTAACTTTTCCACTGTTTATTTGGGTATAACTAAAGTATAACTTTGTAACTTTTTTATAACTTTTTGTGTAACTTTTAATAAGTATAACTTTTTGTAGTTATAACTTTTTTGTAACTTTTATGTACTTGCTGTATTTATGTTGAATAAAGGGTGAAAAGTTATACAAAAGTTATAACTTTTTTGTAACTAAGTTATAACTAAATTATACCTCACTTAAAACATGCCATTCCAAACTCCGATAACTTAGTTATAACTTTTTTGTAACTTTTTTTAGTTACAAAAGTTATAACTAAGTTATAACTTTTTTCGGTATGGGTCAATAAGAAGCTGAACCTTACGTCGCAGGTTCCAATCCCATTGCTAAATGCTTTAGACAGGTTACTCCTATGAGACTGCATAAACCAAGATTCTGTGTCACGGTAGGTGTTAGCACAAAATGGATCTCATACTTCTTAAAGGCAATAAGTGCTGAGTACAAGTCTATATTTGCAGCTAATACCATCCCAAGTGGTGGCACCATGAAATGACTGAAAAATGTATGATTAAGGCAAATAAACAAACATTAAACCATTACAGCAGTCTTATCAAACAAAAAAGCAAACTTTCTATTATTACAATTTTTTTAAACAAATTTCTTTTGCAATTTAACTGAGCAATATTTGTCCTTTTTGTCAGTAAAGTATGATATTAAATAATTAAGACTTTTTGAGAACATCTATTTATAGCGAGTCCAGACAGCAGCACAAATCCCTGCCCATAATGCGAGCTCTTATGATAACACCTTGGCAAAAGAAGATTGTGACTTGCACATTGCTACACACAATTTTTCCGCAGTATACTTTGGACCCACAGTGCTTAGCTTCTTTATAATGTTTAAGCTACATTCAAAATTCATGTCTATTGAATTTGAATTAGCTATCCTTACTCATGTTCCCATGGAGCTAATGGGAAGTAATTTAACGAGCAGTGAATTCATTCGTATTAAACATTTGAATAAACTCTCAGTGTGAACACTGAGCATGGATGCACCAAATGTCAAATGCGGCTTGACAAGCACAATCTAAATTAAAACTAAATAAGTATCTGCCCTCACCCTTACAGTCACACTGTCAATATATAATTAGTTGAATATATTCTGAAACATTAAGTGCAGTTTGAATTATAGAGTATGAATACTATGATAGATAGTAGGGCTGTTGAAATTACATCCTCAAATTTAAAAAATAAAATATAAAGCTGTAGGGATTTACAAGGCAAACAGAGAGCGTCTGAACTGTAAAACAGATAATATATCGGTGTGTCTGTGTATTTCTAATAACATCAATGTATGTCACTGTCATGTAATCAGTAGTGTAAATTTTAAGTAATAAAAATATTCTAACCTTCATTCCAATGGTCCAAGCCGGTAGAGTCTATAACATAACCTAGTCCTGGATTCCGGGAATATTATTTCCGGTATGGTTTTTTGTAATAGAACACATATTCGATCCCGATGCAATATACTTTATGTGTGGCAACTAATTCGATTTTTAATCGGAGACCTAATATTATGACATCCAAGCGAAAGTACGATTTCACTAAGTTTGTGGTATTTAATAGTAAACATAATAAATTTCATGACCTAATAGTATCACTTCTACAGTTCTATACACAAGCATGCCAAGGTAGAACTAGTGACCTACTTCAGTACTTAGCATGTGCACGTACTGCAGAATATTAATTAAATTGATTAAGTATGTTAATCTACCGAGACAAAAAGAAGATTGTTATAAGGAATCCAGCCCATAAAAAGCTAGGTAATTAGTCTCTAAATGTGAACCTGGATAAAAGGAATTAGGTCCTAGAAGTAAAATAACGTTCAACGAGCAATATATGATGATATAGGTGTTCAACATAACCTAATAAAATCTTCAACTGTGCCATTACTCACATATCTCATGAAAAAAAAATCATCGGAAACTAAAATCCGATACACAGGGAAACCTAGTAATCCAGTCATGGTTTAACAGATCCCAGTCACCGAACAGTGTAACCCAGCCACTGAACTACATATCCCAGTCACTATTCAACATAACACAGTCATGGTTGAAAATAAACAAGTCTCTAAGCTACCTAAATCCAGTAACAGTTCCACATAAATAAGTCTCTTAACAACCTAACCCAGTCACGGTTCTACATAAACAAGCCTCTAAAGTACCTATCCCAGTCACGGTTCTACATAAACAAGTCTCTAAACAACATAACCCAGTCACAGTTCTACATAAAGAAGTCTCTAAACTACATAAACTAGTCACGGTTCAATATAAACAAGTCTCTAAACTACATAACCCAGTCACGGTTCTACATAAACAAGTCTCTAAAGTACCTATCCCAGTCACGGTTCTATATAAACAAGTCTCTAAACTACATAACCCAGTCACGGTTCTACATAAACAAGTCTCTAAACTACATAACCCAGATTCTGTTATACATAAACAAGTCTCTAAACTACATAACCCAGTCATGGTTCTACATGACAAAGTCTCTAAACTACATAACCCAGTCACGGTTCTACATAAAGAAGTCTCTAAACTACATAACCCAGTCACGGTTCTACATAAACAAGTCTCTAAACTACATAACCCAGTCACGGCTCTACATAAAGAAGTCTCTTACATTACAAAGTCTCTAAACTACATAACCCAGTCACGGTTCTACATAAACAAGTCTCTAAACTACATAACCCAGACTCTGTTCTACATAAACAAGTCTCTAAACTACATAACCCAGTCATGGTTCTACATGACAAAGTCTCTAAACTACATAACCCAGTCACGGTTCTACATAAACAAGTCTCTAAACTACATAACCCAGTCACGGTTCTACATAAACAAGTCTCTAAACTACATAACCCAGTCACGGCTCTACATAAAGAAGTCTCTAAACTACAGAACCTAGTCACGGTTCTACATAAACAAGTCTCTTAACTACCTAACCCAGTCACGGTTCTACATAAACAAGTCTCTAAACTACATAACCCAGTCACGGTTCTACATAAAGAAGTCTCTTAACTACATAACCCAGTCACGGTTCTACATAAACAAGTCTCTAAACTACATAACCCAGTCACGGCTCTACATAAAGAAGTCTCTAAACTACATAACCCAGTCATGGTTTTACATGACAAAGTCTCTAAATTACATAACCCTGTCACGGTTCTACATAAAGAAGTCTCTAAACTACATAACCCAGTCACGGTTCTACATAAACAAGTCTCTAAACTACATAACCAAGTCACGGCTCTACAAAAAGAAGTCTCTAAACTACAGAACCTAGTCACGGTTCTACATAAACAAGTCTCTAAACTACATCACCCAGTCACGGTTCTACATAAACAAGTCTCTAAACTACATAACCCAGACTCTGTTCTACATAAACAAGTCTCTAAACTACATAACCCAGTCACGGTTCTACATAAAGAAGTCTCTAAACCACATAATCCAGTTATGGTTCTACATAAACAAGTCTCTAAACTACATAAAGTCATGGCTCTACATAAAGAAGTCTCTAAACTACAGAACCTAGTCACGGTTCTACATAAACAAGTCTCTTAACTACCTAACCCAGTCACGGTTCTACATAAAGAAGTCTCTAAACTACATAACCCAGTCACGGTTCTACATAAAGAAGTCTCTTAACTACATAACCCAGTCACGGTTCTACATAAACAAGTCTCTAAACTACATAACCCAGTCACGGTTCTACATAAAGAAGTCTCTAAACTACATAACCCAGTCACGGTTCTACATAAACAAGTCTCTAAACTACATAACCCAGTCACGGTTTTACATAAACAAGTCTGTAAACTACATAACCTAGTCACGGTTCTACATAAACAAGTCTCTAAACTACATAACCCAGTCACGGTAAACAAGTCTCTAAACCACATAACCCAGTCACGGTTCTACATAAAGAAGTCTCTAAACTACATAACCTAGTCACGGTTTAATATAAACAAGTCTCTTAACTACCTAACCCAGTCACGGTTCTACATAAACAAGCCTCTAAAGTACCTATCCCAGTCACGGTTCTACATAAACAAGTCTCTAAACAACATAACCCAGTCACAGTTCTACATAAAGAAGTCTCTAAACTACATAAACTAGTCACGGTTCAATATAAACAAGTCTCTTAACTACCTAACCCAGTCACAGTTTTACATAAACAAGTCTCTAAACTACATAACCCAGTCAAGGCTCTACATAAAGAAGTCTCTAAACTACATAACCCAGTCACGGTTCTACATAAACAAGTCTCTAAACTACATAACCCAGTCATGGTTCTACATAAAGAATTCTCTAAACTACATTACCCAGTCACGGTTCTACATAAAGAAGTCTCTAAACTACATAACCTAGTCACAGTTCAATATAAACAAGTCTCTTAACTACATATCCCAGTCACGGTTCTACATAAACAAGTCTCTAAACTACATACCCCAGTCACGGTTCTACATAAACAAGTCTCTAAACTACATAACCCAGTCACGGTTCTACATAAACAAGTCTATAAACTACCTAACCCAGTCACGGTTCAACATCACTAAGTCTGTAAACTACCTAACCCAGTGACGGTTCAACATAACCAAGTCTATAAACTACCTAACCCAGTCACGGTTCGACATGACCAAGTCACTAAACAACCTAACCCAGTCACGGTTCAACATCACCAAGTCTTTAAACTACCTAACCCAGTCACGGTTCAACATAACCAAGTCTCTTAACTACCTTACTCAGTCACGGTTCAACCTAACCAAGTCTACAAACTACCTAACCCAGTCACGGTTCAAAATAAACAAGTTTCTAAACTACCTAACCCAGTCATGGTTCAAGTGTTATCCAAGGTCCAGTCTGTTACATTCCTTCTTTCTTAAAAGGTCTTCACCCTTGACATAACCCAAGTTCTTTGTAGCCTCTGGCAGGAATTTCACCTGCAAGCCTAGGAGTGGTCAACGACACCAAATCTGTAAAGTAGAGAAGAAAATGCAGCGGACTAGACCGAGCCACATTCCTCCCTACTTTAAAGTCTTTTACTCTCCAAAGACCCAAACCCAGACTCATCTTAGCAGGTCTTTCACGTCAATTCCAGGGCATGGCTCCAAATGTAAAGGTAGAGGAGAAAATGCTGCGGACCAGACCGGGATTCAACCCGGGCCCCCTGAAACTCTTGTTAGGTGCTCTACCAACTGAGCAATCTGGCCATGGGTTATCGAGCCTGGCTGATCGCCACAGTTACATGCAATTAAAAAGCTTAATTTGCGAGCATTGTTACTAAACTAAACCAAAATACTTGTATTCAATCTAATCATACCGCTTTATCATTTCGGGATTAACCAGTATCTGCAGCAATTGGGTCCAGTCAATGAGAGTCATCAAGATAACAAGAAATATGTCCATAGGACATGAATGCTCTACTGAGGGTATACTAGAAATGCAAAGTTAAAACATAGGTAATCAAAGATTACGAAGCTAACCTCGAGGAATGTTATTGGTTTAAGTAATGCAAATCTCACATCATATTTTCTTAACACTTTGTAATTATTCTGACAACAAAATTCAAGCATGTTCTGCTTAAATAAGTCTAGAAGTTCAATAGAGAATGACCATGCTCCAAAAACTTTAACCTGATCACTCATGTGGAAAATGTAGGTCAGATCCAGCATCCGAAGGAAGTCTGGTAGTGTCCATCTCTAGATGCATCATCCATGCAAGTTTGGTCCAGGAAGGGCTAATAGTTACTTGGGAATGGACTTGCTCCTAAAACTTTAACCTGGGACGCCGATGCTAACGCCAAAGCCGAGGCTATAGCATAAGCTCATTTGACTTCGTTTTCATCGTTTAATAACATCAAGTACTCATACAATCTAATTAAAATTAGATGTTAGATCCGCTCGCATACTCGCTACACTAACATCTAACAACATCCCATTGAGGGTCACGTCAGAGGTCAAATTCGGAACAACTCTAAACTTACTCGCTCCAACAATATACGATAGTTTTGCCAGCAACGATTTGATTGGTTGATAGAATTTGACCTCTGACGTGACCCTCAATGGGTTGTTGTTAGATGTTAGTGTAGAGAGTATGTGCGCGGATCTAACATCTAATTTTAATTAGATTGGTACTCATATACCAATATGTAAACTATGGTTCAAATAAGAATTACAAGTAAAGCGATCTGGAGTGCATTTAATTTGACTGAACTCAAAATTTACAGGGTTTATGAGTTTATCTACATTAAGCAGACACACTGGATCAGCTCTGATAGAGTCCATTTGTATGTCATAACAATTAAATTTCATCAGATACTGATCAAACAAGAAATCTGTGAGCCAATGCTCACTAGTAATACCCCCACTCTGATGTAAATAAGCACTATCATATTAATATACACTTACAGGCAGATCCACAGAAAAATATGAAGTTGACATCAGATTCATATAAAAATTAATTCCACCATATGGCATGCTTAAACAAAGAGTGTAGTACAATTTCAAACATCTGCTATATATAGTTAATGAGAAAATTTGTTATGTATGAAACCGATGGATGCAGGAAATTGACATCGAATTTGAATAACCAGAAGTCTCTGTCGAGACTGTAGCTCTACTGGTTTGTACTTAAAACAAAGGATGAGAAAAGAAGCCATTGCAATCAGACCAAAACTGTAGTAGCTTTTAAAGAAATTTCACAGAAAATTCTATTTTTAGTAACCATGGCAACACTGTTCATCGAAATCAAAAACCGATGCACTATTTTATGTATCTTAGTGTAGTCTACTTGTGTGCCAATTAATATTGAAATCAGACCAAAACTGTAGAAGGAGTAGCGTTTTAGAGGAATTTCACAGAAAATTCTATTTTTAGTAACCATGGCAACACCGTTCGTCGAAATCAAAAACCGATGCACTATTTTATGTATCTTAGTGTCGTCTACTTGTGTGCCAAATAATATTGAAATCAGACCAAAACTGTAGAAGGAGTAGCGTTTTAGAGGAATTTCACAGAAAATTCTATTTTTAGTAACCAAGGAAATACCGTTCATTGAAATAAAACACCGATGCACTATTTTATGTATCTTAGTGTCGTCTTCTTGTGTGCCGAGTAATACTGAAATCAGACCAAGACTGTAGAAGGAGTAGCGTTTTAAAGGAATTTCACAGAATATTCTATTTTTAGTAACCATGGCAACACCGTTCATCGAAATCAAAAACCGATGCACTATTTTATGTATCTTAGTGTCATCTACTTGTGTGCCAAGTAATATTGAAATCAGACCAAGACTGTAGAAGGAGTAGCGTTTTAAAGGAATTTCACAGAAAATTCTATTTTTAGTAACCAAGGAAATACCGTTCACGGAAATAAAAAACCGATGCACTATTTTATGTATCTTAGTGTCGTCTACTTGTGTGCCAAGTAATATTGAAATCAGACCAAAACTGTAGAAGGAGTAGCGTTTTAGAGGAATTTCACAGAAAATTCTATTTTTAGTAACAAGGAAATACCGTTCATCGAAATAAAAAAATTGATGCACTATTTTATGTATCTTAGTGTAGTCTACCTGTGTGCCAAGTAACATTGAAATCAGATCAAAACTGTAGAAGAAGAAGCATTTTAAAGGAATTTCACAGAAAATTCTATTTTTAGTAACCATGGCAAAACCGTTCATCGAAATCAAAAACCGATGCACTATTTTATGTATCTTAGTGTAGTCTACTTGTGTGCCAAATTATATTAAAATCAGACCAAAGCTGTAGGAGGAGTAGCGTTTTGAAAAATTGTTTACAGACGGACAGACAGACAGACGGACGGACGACGGACACCTTACTATCGCATAAGCTCTTCTGGTCTCTGACCAGTAGAGCTAAAAATGTATCCCACTATATGGCATGCCTCAGAGAAGATTGTGTTAACATTTCAAGCATCCAAGAAGAGGAATTGGTGAGAAAACTGCGACGAAAATTTGTTACCAACAGACACACAGACAGGCACACAAGGGTAAAACAGTATACCCCCCTCTCCTTTGGAGCAGAGGTATAAATATACCTGTAAACCATATACCAATAGCAAACTTGTAAAATATATAATTTATACAGTTACTGATGAAGAGCAAAACAAATTTGTTAACTCAGTCAATCAAAACATAAAACTGCTATTTCACTGGGTATAGAAGTTCTTCGGCTTTTCTATATGTGATGTTCTTGACAATGGAATTGGAAGCTGCGGTAATGATTCTTGCCTAAACAAGCAACACATCTTTAAAATATCAAACTTCTTCATTAAAACTCTGTCCTGTCCTAAAAGAGAATGAAAATAAATAAGGGTAAGAATGAAATTCTTTTGAATATTAGTCATTTTAATAGCACTTCAGATGTGACTAAGTAAATTATGGATATAAAGACTGGTCTCCACATATGGTTTACCTTAAATGTTAATAAGTTGATTGGTTATCAAAGAATCACAAATTCACTTTAAAATATGCATATCTATTTTCTTTACGGTAATTTCCCATGGAAAAGTGAACTGCCTATATAGGCAGTTATTAGGCAGTTCTTTAGCAGTTTTACAAATTTTTAGCAGTTTTCAAACAGTTTCATGCAGTTTGGTTTTTACTGCTCTTCAGTAACTGCTAGGGCTTTGAGAGTAAACAGTTTTCCTTAGCAGTTTTTAACGTAGGTCGCGGGTTTGCTGTCGTCATTAAAACTGGGTACGCAATTTATATGATTTGGGCGACTTTCTTGTGCACATCTGATTATGACGTCACGGTGAGAAAGGGAAAAATTCAGTACATTATCTAGCTATACCTTTTATTGAAATTGGTTGTTTAGTGTAACCGTATACAAAGAACATGCTGAAGTTATAAAAAATGATGAAGGCCTATTTTGATTCGAATGACCATCATTGAAAGTGTTAGATAGCGTTTCATTATGTGTTATCAATCACATTATGTGTTTTCAAACGTATATTCTCGGGTCTATTCTGAAAGCACGTGTACTTGATTCGGAAATAAATTTTAACCCTTGTATCATGTATGATTTATAAATATTGAATACATGTATTAAATGTGTATAATTATAAAACACTCCGAATTACACTCGATTCCCCCTCCTCAGAAACGCACTCATTTTAGTGTACACTTTCAGTGGAAATGCAATAACAAACTGTTTATTACTATTGTTACATGTATCTACACAACCATATATGGGATGCATGTCTTTGTTTTCATTAATTTTATCTCCGTAAACAGCGTCAAACCTCTGCTCGCCTATGGAAAGTCGAACTCAATTATGAAACGGTATGTGCTACACCCTATATGTGCATGTTGATTTAATCGAAATATTTACTAATCAGAGGCACATAAAGAATTAATTTAATAAAAATGGAAATCTGAAAAGGAAGAAGAACGTGTTTCAAATTTATCGATGTCTGCTTATTCCATGATTCTCCACGCTTTAGATAGTGATAATGCAAGTGAAGATTAAGTGAGGCAGACGTCGAGAATAAAAACAAATTGCAGGCCGTCTCTTTTTACACCGTGTATATCCCTACATGCGGGGTGTATACTATGTTGTACGCGGGGTGTATGCTTCTTAATGATATTTCAGACAATGATACTATGGAGTAAAAAGAGGGGTATACACCCCGTGTACAACATGTTGCATACACCCCGGACACAACATTGATTTTTCGTCAATATCTTTATATACGAACTGTTTTATTTACAGACATTTTGTACTAACGTTTATATTGTAAACATGTATTTAACAATAATATAAAAGTGATGATAAAGCAAAGCTTTGTTCTGATATTTGATCACAAACACAGTGTAGCGTCAATCTTGCTCCGATCCTCGGAATTGTGTTGAGGTGTTTGATAAAAGTAGAAGGTGTCCAGTGGTTTCATAGGTATCCATATACTCCTTAGTTAATGCTTTCTTCCGTAGGCATATGCTTTGTGGCGAAAAATATCAGTAAGTTGAGAAAATGGACGAAGAACATACATTGACCCACTTTTCCTCGCTTCGGAAGCATACACCCCGCGCACAACATAGTACTGGCATGTTGGGATATACACGGTGTTTTATGTATCAGTCGAAAACAAAAATCATGTATTTAAAAACAGCGTAAAGAGATAAAAGGGTAACGGTATTACTAACTTGCAATACAAAAATCCAAAATTGTTAAACCCCTTAGAAAAACAGAAAGGGGGGGGGGGCTCGATACTCCGATTGCCTGTTTAAGTAACAGCACGCGTTGTTGTTAGTTACATGTACATAATTTATTCGCCGCGTTGCTTTCCATGTTCATTCAGTAGAATGAATGTTATATGTATACATTGAAAGTCTAAGAACGAAATAAAAACGCTTTTTTCTATCCTTATACGTGTAAGCATAAAATAAAATCAAGTTGTGATTTATTTTAGCTATTCACTGCCTCGTTGTAAACTTAAAAACATTTTCAATATAAACACGTAATGCATTAATACTTATACTTGGAAGGATATTTGGCGGACATTAATTCAGAAGAAGTTATTGTTGATTTGATAGCCTTGCTGAATTTTCTAAAGAAAAAGGATATATACAAAGCGTGAAAAACATATTTCAGGGGTGGGGGTTTGGGGTGTCAGTAGTCCTTGACTTCTAAATTATCTTCATACCTACGACTTTTCAAACAAACTTAGATCACAGATTTGCGATTTCAACGGGGATGGGGAGTCTTACTTTTCCAGAGGGGAATAGGGCTACAAGATCACTTTTATTTTGCAAATTCCGGCGAGAATCCGCGCATGAATAAAAAAAAAAGAAACGGTAAGAAATAAACACATCAAAAAAAAAATAATATATATATATATATATATAGTTGAAAATAGTTCACAGTCGATGTCACACAGGTGAAAATAATTATAAAAGAAAAAGAAAATGAAGTTTCCAAATTTCATTTAACACAAGCGCTTTCTGGATTTCATAATCCGTCTTCAGGTGTACATAAATTGAACTGATTGTTTTGCTTAGTAACGTTAACTATGACGTCATGACGTCATGAGAGTCTTTGCAGGGAAGGAAGTAATCTATGACGTCATAGTATGGCTACGTTACGTAAAAGTTAGGGAAAATCAAATTGGACAATAATGGACAATAAATCACATATTTTTCAGTCTCAATAAACAAAGCAAACAGAAATTCTAATTGATGATATATAAAATTAGGTAATTTCTCAATGTTAATGTTTGTTCAGTTTTGGTGAAAAAAGATTTATGAAGTAGTTTTCTTTTGCTAATCTCATTGCAGTGGAATCGTTCCTAAGTTTATAAAAGGGGAACACACAATAGTTTCCTTGTGAGCAAATATCGAAATGTTCACTGCATGGCGTGTTTCTGAGGCTCGGATTGTTAATTTGTTGGCGATGTACGCGCATGCGGGCGGTTAATTGGGTCCCGGTCTGGCCGATGTATTCCTCTCCGCAGTTGTTACACGTAATACAATAAAGGAGGTTTTTGCTCTTACAGGTCATATTTTCATTCACAAGAAATGTTTTTCCACACTTGAAAATAATAGAGGATCCTGTTCGTAGGTTAGGACAGGTACCGCATCTCGGATCACCGCATCTTGTTACGGAATATTGTTCTGGAGTGGTGTTGAATTTAGCTCTGGTCAATAGTCTTTTTAAATTTGGCGGTTGTCTTTGGCTGCGAATCAAATCCGATTTTGGTATAAGTTGATGAAGATCATTATCCCTTTCAATGATGGTAAAATTCTTTCTTGCCTCTTGAAATATATTAATGTGTTTCGGATTGAATGTTGTTACAAAAGGGATTAAGAATGGATCTTTGTCCTTTTTTCTGGTTGTTCTTAAAATATACTGCGGAATTTTCTTGGGTTCTTCTATGGCAGAAAGGATAAGATTTTCTGGATAATGTTGTGCTAGAAGAAATGTTTTTAGTTCGGTCAACCTTTTATTTCTAGTTTCTGTATCTTTCACAATCATACAAATCCTTCTGGCTAAGTTGTAAGGGATATTTCTTTTGGTGTGAGTAGGATGACACGAAGTGAAGTTTAGATATTGGTGCGTATCCGTGGTTTTATAAAAAATATCCGTTAAAATAAGTGAGTTTTGCTTTGTGACCAAAACCAATTACTGGAAAAGTGGAAAAAAGATACGCACGAGGAAGAAGAAAAGTCTACACAAATTTGGACCAAGAAAAAGGCATTTTATGATCATTATGAAGAAAACTATGGAACCGTTGACTTGGACAGAAACCAGAAACCGAAAAAAAGCAAACCATTGAAATCAAACCAGAGTCAGGAACAGACATACTGTAAAACTTATGCCGAAAGCGTAAGTAATAACACCATTCAACATGGAAAATTTTTCAAGCAAAAATGGAGACCGTCCCCAACATCTGATGTCAAAAGTTACCATCAGAATTCTAATTTCAATCAAAATCAAAGGGACCAAGGACTACAGGAACCGAGATTTCAGCAAGAATTTCCCCACAACAATAAGGCAAACTACAAACCCAAGAACAACAACAATAACAACAGCAACAAAAAGAAAAACCAAGGTAAGCCTTTTTTGTGGAAGGGCAAAATTCAGAAATATCGATGGAAAAGCTGGGCGTAAAAAAAGTGGACCCAAAAATCATTAATATTTCAAGTAAAACGTTTACTCAAGAGGAAAAAGAATTGTTAGAAAAGGGCTTTAAATTTACACCAACACCCAACCCCGACAATCAAAACCTAGAAAAGGATATAGATGAATTCTGTAGAAAACTGCGTTTAAGAGAATTTTTTGGACGGGTAAATAAAGATGACGATTGTATTGTGAGAAATAAAAAAGGGACGACAATACAAAAAGGACGTAACAAGGATTTAGATGACTATATAGATGTTCTGAAGTCCACAAAATCATCTTTGCTAAACAAAAATCCTGTGAAAAACAATTTGAGTGTAAAACATAAAAACGCTCTACAGGAATTACAAAAAGAAACGGAAATTATCTTCAAAGAAGCGGACAAAGGAGGAGCAATAGTTTGTATGGACAAACCTTTCTATAAATCCCTAGTTCTTCAACAACTGAGTGATGATAATTTCTACATCAAATTGCCTGATAATCCTGACAAAACAATCATGAGGCAGCTCAAACAATTATGCAAAAAACATCAAAATTTATTAAAAAAGGATGAGCTTGACTATTTAATAAACTTTGAAATGAAAACAAGCAACTTTTATGGACTACCTAAAATACATAAAAGCAGTGATATTAAAACGGCCATAGAGGAACAGAACGGAACATACATTGCTACTGAAGAACCAACAGATCTGAAACTTCGACCAATTGTGGCTGGTCCTGCGTGTCCCACTCATAGACTGAGTAATTTTATAGATATACTCTTGAAGGATTTGTGTGAAAAAGTCCCGAGCTACATACGAGATAGCATGGATTTTTTAAACAAAATTCCCGAAAACGTGGAGCCAGATACACTACTTGTAACCTTTGATGTGAAGAGTTTATATACTAATATTCCACATGATCTTGGACTAGAAGCCATAAAATATTGGATTGAAAAGTACCCAGAGTTAATTCCAAGAAACATTTCTTCAGAATTTATCCTAGACTCAGTTAGATTTATACTGGAAAACAACACATTTCATTTTGATGGAGATTTTTATAAACAGATCAAAGGAACCGCCATGGGGACTAAAATGGCACCAACATACAGCATCCTTGTTATGGGATTCTTTGAAGAAACATTGTATCAAAAAGTTTCCGATGAATTAGGCCAAGAAATTGGAAAACATTTAAGGGATTATTGGAAACGATTTTTAGATGACTGTTTCCTATTTTGGAACAAATCAGAAGAGGATTTACAAACACTCTACACGCTACTAAATTCAATAAACCCAAATCTTCAATTCACAATGGAGCACAGTGATTCCTCTATTCCTTTCCTTGACGTCATGGTCACAAAGCAAAACTCACTTATTTTAACGGATATTTTTTATAAAACCACGGATACGCACCAATATCTAAACTTCACTTCGTGTCATCCTACTCACACCAAAAGAAATATCCCTTACAACTTAGCCAGAAGGATTTGTATGATTGTGAAAGATACAGAAACTAGAAATAAAAGGTTGACCGAACTAAAAACATTTCTTCTAGCACAACATTATCCAGAAAATCTTATCCTTTCTGCCATAGAAGAATCCAAGAAAATTCCGCAGCATATTTTAAGAACAACCAGAAAAAAGGACAAAGATCCATTCTTAATCCCTTTTGTAACAACATTCAATCCGAAACACATTAATATATTTCAAGAGGCAAGAAAGAATTTTACCATCATTGAAAGGGATAATGATCTTCATCAACTTATACCAAAATCGGATTTGATTCGCAGCCAAAGACAACCGCCAAATTTAAAAAGACTATTGACCAGAGCTAAATTCAACACCACTCCAGAACAATATTCCGTAACAAGATGCGGTGATCCGAGATGCGGTACCTGTCCTAACCTACGAACAGGATCCTCTATTATTTTCAAGTGTGGAAAAACATTTCTTGTGAATGAAAATATGACCTGTAAGAGCAAAAACCTCCTTTATTGTATTACGTGTAACAACTGCGGAGAGGAATACATCGGCCAGACCGGGACCCAATTAACCGCCCGCATGCGCGTACATCGCCAACAAATTAACAATCCGAGCCTCAGAAACACGCCATGCAGTGAACATTTCGATATTTGCTCACAAGGAAACTATTGTGTGTTCCCCTTTTATAAACTTAGGAACGATTCCACTGCAATGAGATTAGCAAAAGAAAACTACTTCATAAATCTTTTTTCACCAAAACTGAACAAACATTAACATTGAGAAATTACCTAATTTTATATATCATCAATTAGAATTTCTGTTTGCTTTGTTTATTGAGACTGAAAAATATGTGATTTATTGTCCATTATTGTCCAATTTGATTTTCCCTAACTTTTACGTAACGTAGCCATACTATGACGTCATAGATTACTTCCTTCCCTGCAAAGACTCTCATGACGTCATGACGTCATAGTTAACGTTACTAAGCAAAACAATCAGTTCAATTTATGTACACCTGAAGACGGATTATGAAATCCAGAAAGCGCTTGTGTTAAATGAAATTTGGAAACTTCATTTTCTTTTTCTTTTATAATTATATATATAAATATATATATTTATATATATATATATATATATATATATATATATATATATATATATATAAAAGAAACTAAAGGACTGATTCTTAAAATCCGTATAATTTTATTTTTGCTCTGTATACAGGATCGATATTCACAACGTCAAGCGTGACGTCGCGATATTTTATGACGTTATTAAAAATGCCACATTTTTCAATATAAAAGCAATTATCTACAATTAAATTACGAAAAAATGAACCCGAAGACATATTAATTTTTTCATATAGATTTATTTCAAATCAATTCTATTTTTAAATACCAAAGGATAAACAAATTTGTCTGAACGATTTAAAAGTTATTGATATTTTTTTAATCAAAACCTTGTCTGAATACAAGCCAAAAACGACGTTTTTCCTATACAATTCAATGGAATACCGTTGAAAATGTTACTACAACAATGACATCTTTGGAATTCAATTACACAAAAACGGTGCAGACGAATTTTATAAAATTTTCAGAGAATGGAAATCAAAGGTGGAGAAATCATATAGGCAATTTTCATGGTATGTTTTCGAACACTTTTAAAAGCCCTGTAAACCCGCGACCTACGTTAAGCAGTAATTAGTGTCCCTAACAGTTATATCTTAGCTGCACATGCTTGAGGACAAGACAGTTTTCCTAAACAGTTTTGTAAGCAGTATATAGGCAGTTCCCTTGTATAATTTGATTGGGTTCAAGAGAAATTTTAATGTTGGGCTCAATGTTCCAACAAATATAAACAACAGGAACCCAACAACTGCCCGCCAAAATTGAATTCTGGGTGCAATGTTGTATTGTTGAACAAAGGCTATAAACCATTGAAGAGGGAGCCTGCTGGTCTGAGAATTAGCTTTAGAATTATTGAAATAATGATGTGGACATTTAACAATTGGTAAGTATACAGAATAAAAAGATAAATTGAATAAATATATATGTCAATTCTATTTGAATAGCATTAATTAATTACAATCTGTTTCTATTATAATTCCTTTCCATTTACAGACTTTTGGATGAGGAGTGGGACAAATGAAATTCTAGTTTGCATACACTGAAATACATTTTTGTGTCTCTTTCAAGAAAAAGAACTGAGATCAATGGATGATCTATAAACCCAAGCAATTATGATTCCCAAAATTAATGTACATGCAGTACTTTTGTGATTTAAGAAAACCCAATAATTGCTGGAATCATTAAGAATTGAAACCATGCAGCTATGCAATGTAGCTATGTATACTCCAGTGCTGTATAATCAGGACTTAATGTGGGATGAAGTGGATATTGACCTTGCTGTTTCTTTCGACATATTTTAATGGTGTTGAATAGTTGAATCTTAATTGTTGAACATTATAATCTCTGGGATGTATGTTTTCTAAATAGTCAGTGAGTATAACTGCATGCATGATTGTTTATGTAATTAAAATAAGATACATTTAAAATTACAGATGCATAAAACAGTGTTTGAAAATTTTCAAACATTGAACATCATAGCAATCTCTGATTGCTTGATTGTGTAGTTATACAACTGTACAAAATACAATAAATTAAAATGTAACAATTGATGTATTATTGCTTAGTATTTCAAATTTGCTACCAGAAAATGCCCTTGTGACTCATTAATATTTATGTGGTAAAAGGAAAGTAGATAAGCAGTATATAACTGTTTACTGGAAGTCCACTAGCAGTTGGCAAAAACTGCTTAAGTAACTACCTATGGACTGCTTAAGTAACTGCATATGAACTGCTTAAGTAACTGCCTATGAACTGGTAAGAAACTGCCTATGAACTGGTAAGAAACTGGTAAGGCTAAGAAAACTGCTTATAAATTGCAAAAGGTTTGAAAGCAATTTGTTTATCCATTAGCAATCTGGGGAAGGTTAAGTAACTGCTCTAGAACTGCTAACATGTTCAAACTGTTAAGGTTAAGAAACTGCTTAATAACTGCCTTCCACTTTGCCATGGGTTATCCTGAAAAAATAAAATTTATCATACCCATCTTCCAGTGATGTCAAAACCTTTCCATTTTGGCAGTTTTTCAAACTATAAAGGTAACATCATGGAGAACTGAACAGCCCCCTAAAATCAGTGAAAAAACAATAAAAAAGCTCATTGAAGAATGCTTAACATGATAAGTGAATGGAATAGGTTTTGTGTGTTGAAAAGGGGAGGTGGAATTAGATTGTGTGCTTTTTTAATGTATGCAATATACAGTGTATCACTGGGGGAGTTACCCAGGCCAGGAATATTTCTTAACATGCAGTTAAGAGAAATAGTCCTGGTGGAGGCGAACTGGAAAAATACATTAAATCATTATTCTCAAGATATTCAAGATAAAATCTTAAAAAAACAAAACAAATTTGTTTTGGACTCAACAATGAGGGTTAAGAGGTTAAAATTTTGGTATCTTTTGAAAAAGTCTTGTAATAAGGAATGCACATCTGAAATGAATGTTGACCCTAACACGGAAAATTAAAAAAATCTATGGTTATGTGAGATTTAAGTTTTTCAAAGGTAGTCATAATTCAAGATCAAGGTCATGAGGTAAACATTAACACTAAACATTCAACAAGAGGCCCATGGGCCACATCACTCACCAAAGCACTGTGGCTAGGAAAAAAAGCAGAAATCAGTTTATGATTAAAGTTTAAACCCAAAAGTGGTCCCAACCAATTAAAGGAAAAAGGGTAGGATTTGATCAAAGTTCAGTCTACACTAACCTAAGGATGCTTGGATATTTCTTTGACTACCTGTGGCTTTATTGACCTTTACATTTGAACTTACTTTGTGCCCCCAAACTAAAATAAGACCAATCATGGCTTTGCTGTCCAAACATTGATTTGCCATTCTGGCCCACCCTATCCCTGAGGGTCATGATTTGAGCAATTGAGCTACTGACTAGTGAATTTTAGGGGTGGGCAAGTGAAATTTTATCGATCACTTGCCCATGGGCAAGTGACTTTAAAAAAGCCATATGATCTACTTAGTATTTGTCTTCCTCTTCAATTTAAAAATATTTATATTAAAATACAGTATTAGGTTATGGTAGGACAAGCAAAAATTCAGGTTTTGCAAGTGAATTTTGACCATGTACTTGCCCTTGGACAAGTGCCTTAAAATCTGTCAGTCAGTCCCTGAATATAAATGTATTTATCATATTTGTAATAGCACCTTTTATAATTTCATTATTTTACCTCTCCTTTCTTGAGACTTCTATGATATTTAACAGTCTGTTAACTGTACATAAAAATAATTTTCTATATTTTCTGCAGGTGAGACCTTCAGGTCTTCTTTAAGTTTCACGACCACTTTCTTCAGAGACTTCTGGTGATGAGGTTTGTTTTCTACACCTGAAAAATATATCCATAAAATTTCATGTTGTTATACATGTTACATGTATTGATAAATATTCAATAATTAATGAAACAAATAAATACATATCAAATAGCTTAAAAACTTTCAAACATGTTAAATATTAATTTGAACAAAACGAGCCATTCTGCACTTAATTCAGCACTAATAAACAATTTTGTTGACATGTGTATTCAGACTACAATAAAAGATCTGGGTTAGGTTGTTTAGAGACTTAGTTAGGTTGAACCGTGACTGGGTAAGGTAGTTTACAGACTTGTTCATGTTTAACCGTGACTGGGTTAATTTGTTTACAGACTTGGTGATGTAGAACCGTGACTGGTTTAGGTAGTTTATAAACTAAGTTATGTTGAACCGTGACTGTGTTAGGTTGTTTAGAGACTTGGTTAGGTTGAACTGTGACTGGGTTAGGTAGTTTACAGACTTGGTTATGTAGAACCATGACTGGGTTAGGTATTTTATAAACACAGTTATGTTGAACCGTGACTGGGTTAGGTAGTTTAGAGACTTGGTTATGTAGAACCGTGACTGGGTTATGTAGTTTAGAGACTTGGTTATGTAGAACCGTGACTGGGTTATGTAGTTTAGAGACTTGGTTATGTAGAACCGTGACTGGGTTAGGTAGTTTACAGACTTGGTTATGTAGAACCATGACTGGGTTAGGTAGTTTACAGACTTGGTTATGTAGAACCTTGACTGGGTTAGGTAGTTTAGAGACTTGGAGTGACTGGGTAAGGTTGTTTAAAGACTTGGTTAGGTTAAACCGTGACTGTGTTCGGTAGTTTACAGATTTGGTTATGTAGAACTGTGACTGGGTTAGGTAGTTTACAGACTTGGTTATGTAGAATCGTGACTGGGTTAAGTAGTTTACAGACTTGGTGATGTTGAACTGTGACTGGGTTAGGTAGTTTATAGACTTGGTTATGTAGAACTGTGACTGGGTTAGGTAGTTTACAGACTTGGTTATGTAGAACCGTGACTGGGTTAGGTAGTTTAGAGACTTTATGTCAAACCGTGACTGGGTTAGGTAGTTTATAGACTTGGTGATGTTGAACCGTGACTGGGTTAGGTAGTTTACAGACTTGGTTATGTAGAACCATGACTGGGTTAGGTAGTTTATAGACTTGGTGATGTTGAACCGTGACTGGGTTAGGTAGTTTATAGACTTGGTGATGTTGAACCGTGACTGGGTTAGGTAGTTTACAGACTTGATTATGTAGAACCGTGACTGGGTTAGGTAGTTTATAGACTTGGTGATGTTCAACCGTGACTGGGTTAGGTAGTTTACAGACTTGGTTATGTAGAACCGTGACTGGGTTAAGTAGTTTACAGACTTGGTGATGTTGAACCGTGACTGGGTTTGGTAGTTTACAGACTTGGTTATGTAGAACCGTGACTGGGTTAGGTAGTTTAGAGACTTGGTTATATAGAACCGTGACTGGGTTAGGTAGTTTATAGACTTGGTGATGTTGAACCATGACTGGGTTAGGAAGTTTACAGACTTGGTTAGGTTGAACCGTGACTGGGTTAGGTAGTTTAGAGACTTGGCGTGACTGGGTAAGGTTGTTTAAAGACTTGGTTAGGTTAAACCGTGACTGGGTTCGGTAGTTTACAGATTTGGTTATGTAGAACTGTGACTGGGTTAGTAGTTTACTTGGTTAGAATCGTGACTGGGTTAGTAGTTTACAGACTTGGTGATGTTGAACTGTGACTGGGTTAGGTAGTTTATAGACTTGGTTATGTAGAACTGTGACTGGGTTAGGTAGTTTACAGACTTGTTATGTAGAACCGTGACTGGGTTAGGTAAGAGACACTGTGACTGGGTTTGGTAGTTTACAGACTTGGTGATGTTGAATCGTGACTGGGTTAGGTAGTTTACAGACTTGGTTATGTAGAACCCTGACTGGGTTAGGTAGTTTAGAGACTTGGTTATGTTGAACCGTGACTGGGTTAGGTAGTTTACAGACTTGGTTATGTAGAACCGTGTCTGGGTTATGTAGTTTCTAGACTTTATGTAGAACCGTGACTAGGTTAGGTAGTTTATCAAGTTGACCTTTGGCAAAACTTGAAGTAAATTTGTATATATATATATATTTATAAATATTTTAATTGATTTTCTCGTATGCTTAAATATATTTATACCAGACCCGTTGAACACTGTTGAAGTGTTTACACCGCATATTCAATCACTATTTCAAAACATATCTCTATGTTTACTACGTTCATACCTATTTTTTTCATCCCTTTCATGGAGCTGTTGTGAAGAAAGAGGTCGTACTTCAAAACAAAGCAGTATACCGGAATTCCTTCCATAAAATACATCACTCTCTACCATCGGCTCATACATTCACCTCTGTCGTTGGCTCGCGTATATCACAGTGATAAACACGAGAAATAGTGCGTTTGTTTTAATTGATTATGATTCAATTTCTATGCTTATGTCTGAGTTTCGAGATAGATATTTACTAAATAAATCCAGAACTATCCATTTAATTTGTAACAATCCTGCAAATATCACGTTTTATACGTTATGTCAAAAATCTTGACGTGAGCCCATTGGATTGCAGAGGTGTTTGAGAGAGGAACGAACGACAACTCTGCATAGGAGATTGAAAATACATGTCAAGATTGGATTTACCACCTCATATGAAGAATACAATCGGGTTCGGCGTTCAAGAAAATTATAGATGTGAAAACCAATCTGGAAATAATTTTCCCGAAATCCAAGACTGGGTTATGTTATAGACTCTACCGTCCAAGCCAATCATACATTAAAATGTCAAGAGTGTTCATCCTTGTTAATGTGACAGTCAGAATTTCCTCGTAAACAATTCACACAAGATTCTTAGAATATATGAATCGGGATAATTCTGCTTAGAATAATGTTACAGAGAAGTGACAAAGTACTTCGTAGCTGCAGATTAAATGAGTGTGCATGTCTACAAACGGATTCTTTGTGAGAAAATGTTCAACTTCACAAATCATTCTATTTTCAGTTTGTAAACCATGGCAAACATGTGTCCGACGTCGACTTGAAGGGGCACACTAAAAACGGGATATACTAGAGACCTGATATTTACCTGACGTTTTAATTTTTAATTAAATGGTAATATTGAGTATTTTGAATTACTTATGTACAGACTTTATTACTTCGAGGCATATGCTATACAAAAATTCAATTGTTTGGAACATTTACAGACAAATTTGAATCAGGTCAAATCAGTGTTTAAGTACATCGCGTCTTTAGTACCTTCCTATTTCCCACAATGCCGCGCGTTGTTTACAAACAAGCGTGAAAAAATCCTCTAAACTAGGTACTAATTATTGTTGTGTACATCATCACATTTTAAAATTATTTGAATAAAAAGAAAACAAAGAAACACCGAATCAAAACTATATCTTTTAGATGCATCAACTAAAAATGTGCACATGTATGCAGTAAAGGCTTGGCTGGCTATAGTAGACAACTTGTTCCTGAAAGGTTTCTCACATACGTACTTGTTTTATAAAAAAAGCAATTAAATATAGCTGGAAGTTTATTTCTTTTTATATCAAATGACAAGATTTTATAAGTTCGAAATTATTTCAGTCAAACTTTTTCATAATATACCAATATTTTTAGCTATCAGAAAAAAGCGTGTATGAGCTATTAACCCCTAATTATAGCGGCCAGCCCCTTTTCGTTAATCAAATATGAAAGCCCTCGTAATTACCCACAACTTTTGTAATATATTTCTTACCAAATTATTCTCGGTTTAAAAGTTATTACACAAAAAGTAGCAAAAATTCAAAGAAAAAAAATTACTAAAATTTGCCGTTTTATAGCTTCAAAACTTTAAGAAATCAGCTATATAATTTTATCGTTGTGCACATCTACAATGTTTTGGCTACAAGTTCTCCAACTTTCGTGTAAATATCTTATGTCATTTTTGAGATTTTCAGTGGAAACGAGACATCAAAAATTTTCAATTAAAGGGCAATAACTCACAAATAAAGGTATGCATCAAAAAACTGAAAACAGGTTTAAATAGGTTTAACTACAAGCTATCTATCCTGAAAGTTTCATAACGATCAGTCCAAAGGTCTTTGAGAAATCGCCTGTCAAAAATCGAGCGGGAAAAAAAGAATAATAAGAAACAATAAAATAACAGTAGGGTCTTCCGAAGGAAGCGGAAGACCCTAATGATAAGAAACAGTAGAATAACAGTAGGGTCTTCCGAAGGAAGCTCGGAAGACCCTAATAATCTTTACCAACAGAATCAGTAGAAGGTCTCCCGGTGGAAACGGAAGACCTTAAAAATAAACAAACCTTTTAAGCGAGGTATTTGAAATTCAAAACATCGTCTGCTAACGTAAAATCCAACACAATTACACAAAAGAAATGTAAATCGCGCTTGTGATAAGTGGACCGTGACTGGGTTTGCTTCAAATGAAAAACTCATATTCGATTGATTTTCCAGTCGTATGCTTTGATAAAACGTGCGTTTTTTTGCGCTTTCAATACTTAGTTACAAATGAAAAACATAATAAAATTTCTGTAAAATGGCGCGTATGTCAGTAGAAGAACGTTCAAAAGCGGTTGGCATGCTTCAAGCTGGGCGCAGTTTGCGAGAGGTTAGCTCTCATTAAATATAAATACAAAGTTTGCTCACATTTTTGCATAATTTTTTTTAAACTACACTCGTATAAGAACTTGTAGACGAAAGTTTTTATCGAGAGCAAAGTGAAGTCAAAAAACCTCGAATTTAATTAATTTCAGGTCTTGAAAAATGCATTGCTGATATTCAAAGATGTTTTAAAGTGTGTTGCAGTTTGTTTTAACCAAAAAAATGCAATAGAAGCGAGGAACGAGAAGGTACGAGAAACGAGAAGGTAAACAAAATTTGTAAACATATCTGTTTGTGAACACTAGTGAGCGATACTCATACGTTCCACTGTTACATTGTGAAATATGGCTAGTCAATTGACCCAGTCTAAAAAGAGAGCGCTCGATGATATACTAACACCACTAACACCAGTACTAGTGATGAAGAAATTTCAAAGGAATGTGAAAATTTTCAGATGAGAGATGTCATGCACGGTATAACTAATATACAAAATACTCTTGCAAACCTTCTACTAAGGATTGATGGACAAGGTCGCCATCTAGACGAAGTTACCAAGGACATTAGAGGAAAACATGGCATTCAGGAGAGATTAGAAAACGTACAAGAACAGGCGAACGATACGATATATATAACCACTGAACTGCAGGAAAAACAGAAAAAGATGGAGAGAACTTAGCCGAATGAAAGATTACATAGTTCGACTGGAGTATTGTGTAAAGACTCAAAGTGAACAGATTCTAGAGCTAAGATCTAGAGCAATTGAAGACAATATCATTGTGAGTGTAGTAGACGAAAAGGCACCCGAAGTAAAAAATCCTGAAAACCTTGTGAAGATCATTAGTAACGTGTTTGCAGTAGAGATGGAGATACCGGCAGAGACTGTTGATAGCCTACAGATATATAAAGTGTTCCGAATGGGGGAATACGACAAACATAGGAAATATCCTCGGCCAGTCTGTGTCCAGTTTGTAAATAAATCACACAAGGACATTGTGATGAGACACATTAAAATTCTCAAGGATAAGAAGTTCCCAATAAGAGTGTCTCAACACCAACCTGAAGTAGTCCATGAAAAAAAGAAGCATTTATATGATGTCCAAAAGAAATATGCGGACCGTAACATAGAAACGGTGCTAAAAGGTCAGAAGCTCATTTTCACGCAGAGCAAGACGGTGTACAGGGAAAAAATTGGTAGCAGACCAATGGCCGATGAGATCATCAGTGGAGAAGAGGTAAAGATCGCGATCAGTACGGGGAAGACAACAGAAGACAATGGAAACCGGATTGCTGCCCACGCAACGCCAGTAGACTCCTATAAACAGGTGAGACGATCGCTTGTGAAAGTTGTGAAAGATAAGTTAAACACTATCAGTGCAAGTCATAACATTTATGCGTTTCGGTTCACCAGTCACGACGGCACGATACACGAGGGATCAGAAGATGACGGCGAGCACGGAGCCGGGAGAATGCTACTAAAGACACTGGTTGATAATGACATAAATAACGCACTAGTGGTCGTTTCGCGGTGGTGTGGAGAAGATCGGTCCTAGACGCTTCACGCACATCACAGAGGTTGGGATGAGTGCGGCGAGAAATATGCCGGTTCCCATCTGACGCTTCAAAATATAAATTATGAAAAGTCACTAGCTAAAAATACAAACTTACAGTAAATCACTTTTTCAATTAGTTAGTATTTGTGTACTTTCATCGAATTTGACTATTACGGTAATTCTGCATAAACTAAAATATTTATTCTAGTGGTTTAGTGGTTTTCGATATGGCTATATTCATGCTGCACATGATATCTGGATAAATTATAAATTATGTTTAGGTTTTGATACTTTCCGGAATTTGCAAGTGTATACGTCACTATTTTTGTGTTTTTTCAAAGACTCAATTTCCGGTATAGATATCGTACAGCATGGATCGTGTAAACTTGTCTGTGTGCATAATTTCAATTTTAATACAGTGCAAAGTGCGACATTTTGATATGGATAAATTTTTGTTGTAATTACATTTCAGATATATATATCTTTAATAGAAAAAAAAAAAACAAACATGGTAACTACAACAAATTGTAATTAGAAAAAAGGAACTGAATAGGAAAGAAATTGAGGTATAAAGAGTTCCTCTCAACTGAAATTAATTTTCTATATTTTTAGCATTTTCATTTCAAATATAAACCTAAAGTTAGGTTTTTTGGGTCTAGTTTGGCACATTTTCAAAATGACAGCAGGTGTGTCTGAGCTTAAAAACTACTTTTCTCTAGTGTATATAGATTTTTACTTTTTTTATCAACTCTTGTTTTCTTGCTGTAGGGGAACAGTAAACTTATGCATTTGCTGTGGAATGGATGACTATCCATGTGAAAATTTCCTAAAAATACTTACATTAAATTGCCAAGGTTTAAGGGACATGAATAAAAGGAGGGATGTCTTTAAAATTTTAAAAGAAAAAAAATTAAATGTTTATTTCCTTCAAGACACACACTTTGTCACAAAAGATGAAAGCATGATAAAAGCATTATGGGGATATAAGGCTTTTTTTAGTTCATACAAATCAAACTCACGGGGAGTTGCTACACTTATCAATAATAACTGTGACTTTACATTGATTAATGAATATAAAGATGACAATGGCAATTATCTTATTCTAGATGTAGTAATAGACAATCTTCCTTTTTTGTTAGTGAATATATATGGACCAAATCAGGATACACCAGCCTTCTATACAAAGATTTTAAATATGATACAAGAATATTACTCATCACAATATATGATTATAGGTGGTGATTTTAATTTAATTTTAGATAAGGATTTGGATTCAATGAACTATAAAAACCTAAATAACCCTAAATCAAGAATGGAAGTATTAAAGATGATAGAGATACTAAATTTAAAAGATATTTTTCGTGAAAACAATCCAAATTTAAAAAGATTCACTTGGAGAAAGAAAAATCCAATAAAACAGGCAAGACTTGATTATTTCCTAATATCAGAATCGTTACTAAATTTGGCCCCTTATGTAAAATTTGAAAATATAGTTATCGTTCAGATCACTGTCCAGTTGTAATGGGTGTTAAAACAAATGAATTTTTGAAAGGAATAGGGTTTTGGAAATTAAATAACTCTTTATTAGCAGATAAAGAATATGTAAATTTGATAAAAGAAAAAATTAAAAATATTAAAGTACAATACGCCTGTCCTATCTACAATTTTAATAACATTGACTCTATTGAAAATGATAAAATTCAATTTATGCTAAGTGATCAATTATTTCTAGATACATTATTGATGGAAATAAGAAGAAAATCAATTTCTTATTCAACTTTTAAGAAAAAGAAGATAACTGAAAAAGAATTGCAACTAAAAAGAAATCTTTATACTGGAACAGAATTTGTCGCAAGAACATGCTGAAGAATTAGAAAAACAAACATGAAGAATTAGAGAATATTAGAAAAATAAAATTTAAAGGCCAATGTATTAGAGCAAAAGTGAAATGGATAGAAGAGGGAGAAAAACCTTCAAAATATTTTACCAGCCTTGAGTCTAGAAACTATCAGAGTAAAGTTATGCCTAAAATTGAAAAGGAAGATGGAACTATAATTACTGACCAATTTGATATTTTGAATGAAGTTAAGCTGTTCTATGAAAATCTATATAAAAGTAAAGAGAATGTAGAATTAGGAAATATCCATGAAAAATTAAAGATATTTGATGTGCCAAAAAGTCTCGAAAGTCTCGAAGGCCCTTTGACTAATTCTGAAGTTTTGAATTATTTGAAAATTATGAAAAATGAGAAAAGTCCTGGACCAGACGGGTTCACCTGTGAATTTTTCAATTTTTTTTTGGCAGGATTTAGGTGCTTTCATTACAAGAGCAATAAACAACTCGTATGAATTATCACACTTTACTGAACCAAATAAATTAGGTTTAATAACTTGCCTACCAAAACCAGGAAAACAAAAACAATTCTTTTTTTTTTTTTTTTTTTTTTTTTTAAATATTTTACCAAGTTCAAGTTCAAGTTCAAGTTCAAGTTCAGTTTATTCTCCCAAACCAAAATATTGGTACATGGGGTACAGTAAAACATATATACATTTTAAACAAACTGGTCAGAGGTACAAAAAATGTAATATATACAATACAAAATATGTTACAAAATGACAAAAAAGGAAAAAAGAGGGAGAAACAGACATTAAGTATCATATTAAGGAGAGCAGGTAGCGTCATAAATTTTTAGAATAAACATACATATAAATTTTTCAGAATTTATTCGTTTTTAGTTGACATAAGTTCTGTAAATTTAATAATATTCGGTCTACTAGAATAATATTTACCTAGGTATTTTTTCCTTTCATTTTCCAAAGCTTTGCATTCTAGAATATAGTGAAATTCATCAGCAATTTGACCTTTACTACAAAGTGTACAAAGTCTTTCAGAAAGTGGTATACCACACCACCTTCCAGTTTCTACTGGTAAATGATGATTTGTGGTGCGAAATTTTAATAGAATTTTTCTAAATTTAGGCGATAATTTACAAAGATAGTTTTCGAATCCAAAGTTTTGTTTGAAGATTCTGTAATTTTGTCCTTTTGAGGAATTATTTATATCACTGAACCAATTTTGAATAAATTGATCTTGTAGTATTTGCTTAACAGTAGCACTTATCCATTCATAATTAATACTAACACCTTGTAGGTTCCATACATTTGATAAACCACACATGTTACAGATTTTCTGTATACAGTTTAACCAAGGATTTGTTAGATTTCCATCACAATAAAGTTTTAGTGTATATTTGTATAACACATTTTACAATTTTATTTTGCGGGGCCGGCAAAAAGTTTTGCCCAGTAAGAAATCATTCTACTGTATATTGAAATATAAAGAGGAAAACGACCTGTTTCACCATAAACCATATATGATGGCGTGGAACTTTTTAAATTAAATACATGCTTTAAGAATTTCAAATGTAAACGTTCAATAACATCTAGATTTTCATAACCCCATATTTCTGATCCATATAATAAAACTGGCACAACAACTTTATCAAAGAGATCAAATTGGCAGTCGACTGATAATTTAAATTGTCTGATTTTTCTGATAATGCCGTACATAGCTTTTTGTGCTTGTTCATACAGATGTTTTTTTGTTTTACAAAAGGAACCAGTACGTGAGAATACAACGCCTAAATATTTAAATTCTTTCACATTTTCTTATAACTAAATTGTCATAAAAAAAAATGTTCTTTTCAACATTGGCCCTTTCGAGAAAACAAGAATCTTTGTTTTTTTTCGACATTTACATGCAATTTCCATTGTGAACAATATGTATGAAATTCATTTAGTGCAAGTTGTAGTTCATCAGCTGATTCAGTCAAAATTACAGTGTCGTCTGCATAAAAGAGTACCAACAGTTTTAAATACATTAGCAGTTCATTCTCAATATCATTTGCAATACTTTTTAAGCCTACAATATTCTTATTCGATAAAAAATCTTCAAGATCATTTATATACATTGAAAATAAAAAAGGTGAAAGATTTTCTCCCTGCCTTATCCCGACATTACAACTAAAAAAATTGTCGACATGCCATTTAATTTAACCATGGATTTTACACCTTTGTACATATTTTGTATATATCGAAAACACTTGCCGTGTATTCCACTGATATGTAATTTGGTCCAGAGCCCATTTCGCCACACAGTATCAAAGGCTTGTTTAAAATCAATGAAAGCACAAAACAATTTTCTCTTTTTTTGCATTAAAATATTAGATAAAAATTGTAATGTTAAGATATGATCTAGTGTAGAATAACCTTTCCTAAAACCCGCTTGATTTTCTTGAAGTAGATTTATCTCATTTGCATAATCTTCCAATCTCCTATTTAAAATGCACGTAAACACTTTTCCTAAGCAACTGAGTAAAGTGATAGGGCGATAATTTTCAGGCTTTGTAGGATCGCCTTTGTTTTAAATATCGGCTTTATTATACCAATCAACCATTCTTCCGGAACAATTCCATTTTCATATATCATATTAAAAAATTTTAAATAAACTGGCATAAATAAAGATAATGTCGCTGAAATGTGTTCATTCAATATATTATCATATCCTGGTGATTTGCCATTTTTAATTTTTTTAACGGCCTGTAATATTTCATCTTCTCGTATTGCAGAATTTAAAAACTCATCAGATATATTGTTTATATCATTTATGACAGGATCTGAATTATCACGAAATGAGTTTTGCTCTTCGTGATCACTCTCGTTAACATCTTTCAAAAACTTGAACATATCATTAATATTAACAGCACACTTTTTCTCTTTATCAGAAGCGTTTAAGATTTTCCAATAATCTTTCGAATTTGTTGAGCGTCATTTTTTCATTTTTATTTGATATATCATTTCTATATTTTTGTATGCACTTATCCATCGTCTTTTTATATTCTTTACTCATGGTGACAAGATTTGTTTTATTTTCTGCTGACTTGTCTCTATTGTGTATTCTCTTCGCTAAGTGAAATTTTTTTCTAGCCGTTCTGCAGTCTTTGTTAAACCATGGTTTGTTACGTTTAGTCGTACCTGGTGTCATAGCTTTTTGCAATCCAAATGTTTTTTCCGATGCATTTTTGAAAACATTACTTATATCGTTTGCAACCTTTGAAATATCAACTTAAAGAACTGGCGCCCAATCAGTTTATTGAATGTGATTTATAAAATAGCCTCAGGCTGTATTGCTGAACGATTAAAAACTGTGTTAAATAAATTAATTAATAAGGACCAAACTGGCTTTTTGAAGGGAAGATTCATAGGTGAAAATATTAGACTAGTTTATGATTTAATGAATTACACAGAACAAAAACAGACTCCAGGCTTATTAATGTTAATTGACTTTGAAAAAGCTTTTGATACTATATCATGGAAGTTTATATACCAAACATTAAATTTTTTTAATTTTGGGGAATCCATTAAAAATTGGATACAAACATTTTATAATGGAATCAAATCATGTGTCATACAGAATGGAATTTCCTCTGATTACTTGTTCCCTCAAAGGGGATGCAGACAGGGGGACCCAATTTCACCATATCTCTTTCTACTATGTGCTGAAGTTCTTGGGATTCTCATTTGAAAATAAAGACATAAAAGGAATTGTAATTGATGGGGGGGAATATAAACTTTCACAATATGCCGATGATACTTC
Organism: Saccostrea cuccullata; assembly: GCF_032062105.1. Taxonomy (NCBI): domain Eukaryota; kingdom Metazoa; phylum Mollusca; class Bivalvia; order Ostreida; family Ostreidae; genus Saccostrea; species Saccostrea cuccullata. The sequence continues at coordinate 157,434 of NW_026919641.1, forward strand.
AA